>NW_019942746.1:0-7551 GCF_002910315.2 Salvelinus sp. IW2-2015 | reverse complement strand
GTCCAAAGGTCATGATGACGTGCCTTCAGTTCATCTGCAATGTAGAGACCGGTGTGTCTGTTGTCCCTTGTGTCTGTGCTCTTGTAGAATACTGGTTGAGTGGTGGAGATGATGTAGTTAATTATTCCCACCCATTAGAGATGATTGCAATACAGTCTGCTTTCTCTATGATTTGCTTGGCCTTCACTTGAACTGTGTTGAACTCTGCATCCAGCAAATGAGTAGATAAAGCATGTCTGGTTGGAGGGGTGTATGCTGGTGAAGAACATTCAGAAATGGGGCGGCAGGTAGGCTAGTGTTAGAGTGTTGGACTAGTAACCGAAAGGTTGCAAGATCGAATCCCCGAGCATATGATTTGGCACAGTATTTGTAAATGTACATAGTTTTTCCTTCTACATTAGCTGCAGTGAAATGTCTCCACACATCAGATAGTGCCCGTGGCATTTTCCTGTAAAGATTAGGAAAAAAATTGTTAAAAAAACAAGTACAATTCCATGTACAGAAAAATAGTTAAGTTTGAGCCTGACAACGAGCCATCCTCAACAAGGTTGGAAAGTGACAGTGAAGATGAGGCCTCAGAGTCTGATGTTCAAGAGGTGGACATTGAGGAGGTCCAGGGATAAGACATGGAAGCCTGAGAGGAAGACAACCAAAGCTTTAGTTTCTAGACTATAATTTTACAGATGTATGTTGATATCAGGTTTCAGGTAAGACCCAAGTGCAGACTGTGTTGAAGTAACAACGTTTATTGCAATAGGGGCAGGTAAACGACAGGTCAAGGCAGGCACGGGTCGATAAACCAAAGTAGTGGGGCCAAGGTACAGGACGGCAGGCAGGCCCAGGGTCAGGTCAGGCAGAGGTCKGTAATCCAGAGTAGGGGCAAAGGCACAGGACGGCAGGCAGGCTCAGAGTCAGGACAGGCAAGGGTCAAAACCAAGAGCACGAGAAAAAGAGACTGGTAAAAAAGCAGGAGCTGAGAAACCACTGGTTGACTTGTACGAACAAGACAAACTGGCAACATACAGAGAACACAGGTATAAGTACCCAGGGGATAATGGGGGTGGAGACAAGCACAGGTGAAACAGATCAGGGCGTGACAGTTGAAAACGTTTTTAGGAGATGTGATGGATCATTGGAGATCATTCAATATTCCCTTTATTTTGTTGTTCAGTAAATCATGAGTCAACTCATTTAATTAACTAAATCGTTTTTTTTTATTTCTATTGGAAGGATTTAATAATTTGCAATTATGTCTACTTATGATATGGTAAATATATCCAACGCAAAAAACATCTAYATTTAAATGGTATTAATATTAATTTGTATATATTCCCGTTAATACAACTCTCCTTCCGTAGCCTCCAACTGCTCTTAAATGCAAGTAAAACTAAATGCATGCTCTTCAACCGATCGCTGCCTACACCTGCCCGCCCAGCATCACTACTCTGGACGGTTCTGACTTAGAATAGGTAGACAACTACAAATACCTAGGTGTCTGGTTAGACTGTAAACTCTCCTTCCAGACTCACATTAAGCATCTCCAATCCAAAGTTAAATCTAGAATTGGCTTCCTATTTCGCATCAAAGCATCCTTCACTCATGCTGCCAAACATACCCTCGTAAAACTGACCATCCTACCGATACCCGACTTCGGCGATGTCATTTACAAAATAGCCTCCAACACCCTACTCAACAAATTGGATGCGGTCTATCACAGTGCCATCCGTTTTGTCACCAAAGCCCCATATACTACCCACCACTGCGACCTGTACACTCTCGTTGGCTGGCCCTCGCTTCATACTCGTCGCCAAACCCACTGGTTCCAGGTCATCTACAAGACCCTGCTAGGTAAAGTCCCGCCTTATCTCAGCTCGCTGGTCACCATGGCAGTATCCACCCGTAGCATGCACTCCAGCAGGTGTATTTCACTGGTCACCCCCAGGGCCAATTCCTCCTTTGGCCGCCTCTCCTTCCAGTTCTCTGCTGCCAATGACTGGAATGAACTACAAAAATCTCTGAAACTGGAAACACTTATCTCCCTCACCAGCTTTAAGCACTAGCTGTCAGAGCAGCTCACAGATCACTACACCTGTACATAGCCCATCTATAAATAGCCCAAACAATTACCTCATCCCCTACTGTATTTATTTATTTTGCTCCCTTGCACCCCAGTATTTCAATTTTTCACATTCACCTACTGCAAATCTACAATTCTAGTTTTTTAAATTGTTATATTGTATTTACTTTGCCACCGTGGCCTTTTTATTGCCTTTACCTCCCTTATCTCACCTCATTTGCTCACATTGTATATAGACTTGTTTTTGTACTGTATTATTGACTGTATGTTTGTTTTACTCCATGTGTAACTCTGTCGTTGTTTGTGTCAAACTGCTTTGCTTTATCTAGGCCAGGTTGCAGATGTAAATGAGAACTTGTTCTCAACTTGCCTACCTGGTTAAACAAATGTAAAATAAAAAAATACATAAAAATTCCCATATATTCCCGTTAATTTTCACGGAAAGTTWCCACCTCTGAATATTCCCCAAAATGTGCAACCCTATTGGTACCAACAGCAGTAGCTGTGTCAGTGATAATATTGTTATGATTGCACAATGAACATGACCTTGTTTTTCTGCTTCCAGATTGGAACACATGATTGGTCAAACCTCTGGAGTGTTATGGCTGCATCCCAAATAGCACCCCATTCCATATATAGTGCACTACTTTTGACCAGAGCCCTATAGGCCCTGGTMAAACGTAGTGCACTATACAGGGATTAGGGTGCCATTTCGCGCATATCCTCTGTGTTCTATGGTACCACTTCCTCATCCTCATTAGGCCCTCTTCACCATGTTTCTGTGGTGGTGGTCCGTGGGGTCTGCAAAATTCATGCTAAATTAGAAGACTGGGGATGAGTCCCAGCTACACCAGCTTTGATGTTCCATTTAAAAGGAGCCAATGAGGAAGTGAAGTGACACCCTAGTGGAGGAAATTATGCTAATCTGGACCACGTTAATTAAGCCTAAAGGGTTAATTTCTGTCTTGGAAGGCTTTAATCTGTCTCCGGTGGGCCTATGGTGGACATATATGCAGCATGCCATGCCAGTGCTTTAAAATGCTTCGTGTTGTGCATTTGGAAACATTACTTTTCCTTAGTTGTAATTAAAAGTTGCATTAATACTCCTACTTTGAAATGTAATTGGTGAGAGAGGCAGCTTGAGTTTCACCCTCTTCAACATGTACAGTTGAAGTCGGAAGTTTACATACACCTTAGCCAAATACATTTAAACTCAGTTTTTCACATATCCTGACATTCAATCCTAGTAAAGATTCCCTGTCTTAAATCATTAGGATCACACTTTATTTTGAAGAATGTAAAATGTCAGAATAATAGTAGAGAGAATGATTTATTTTCAGCTTTATTTCTTCATCAAATTTCCGTGGGTCAGAAGTTTACATACACTCAATTAGTATTTGGTAGCATTCCCTTTTAATTGTTTAACTTGGGTCAAACGTTTCGGGTAGCCTCCACAAGCTTCCCACAATAAGTTGGGTGAATTTTGGCCCATTCCTCATGACAGAGCTGGGTGTAACTGAGGTCAGGTTTGTAAGCCTGCCTTGCTCACATACGCTTTTTTCAGTTCTGCCCACAAATTTCTACAGGATGCGGTCAGGGCTTTTGTGATGGCCAGTCCAATACCTTGACTTTTGTTGTCCTTAAGCCATTTTGCCACAACTTTGGAAGTATGCTTGGAGTCATTGTCTATTTGAAAGACACATTGTCGACCAAGCTTTAACTTCCTCACTGATGTCGAGATGTTGCTTCAATATATCCACATAATTGATCCCATGGTTTATCTTGCTACTAGTATTTCGTACAGATGAACGTGGTACCTTCAGGCATTTGGAAATTTTTCCAAGGATGAACCAGACTTGTGGAGGTCTACAATTCTTTTTCTGAGGTTTTGGCTTATTTTTTTGATTTCCCATGATGTCAAGCAAAGAGGCATTGAGTTTGAAGGTAGGCCTTGAAATACATCCACAGGTACACCTCCAATTGACTCAAATGATATCAATTAGCCTATCAGAAGCTTCTAAGCCTGAGATAATTTTCTGGAATTTTCCAAGCTGTTTAAAGGCACAGTCAACTTAGTGTATGTAAACTTCTGCCCCACTGGAATTGTGATACAGTGATTTATAAGTGAAATAATCTGTCTGTAAACAATTGTTGGAAAAATGACTTGTGTCATGCACAAAGTAGATGTCCTAACCGACTTGCCAAAACTATAGTTTGTTACCAAGAAATTTGTGGAGTGGTTGAAAAACGAGTTAATGACTCCAACCTAAGTGTATGTAAACTTCCGACTTCAACTGTACATGGGAGAGGAAATAAGAAAAAGGGACATGCTGCGATCATTCCTCTGTACTACCACAGCCATGTGTTTTAGGAATCACAAGAACCTTTTCAAATGAAGACCCAAGTAGGGTTGGGCGGTATCCCAGATTTTCATAGTCATACCGTTTATGTACCATTCCGGGGTATACAGTATTACCAGAAGTGCACACAAGTGGCGCTGTTGTTTTTTGAACGCACAAAACTATTTAGGCAACAGGGATCTTGATCCACAAGGGAATTGGAATATATCTGCAGTAACCAAGAAACTTGCTCTTGACATCTAGCCACTTAGCTAGCAAACCAAATGCATAGGTGGAACCCTGAGCTGGATATAATTTATTTAGCCTATCAGAAGCTTCTAAAGCCATGACATAATTTTCTGGAATTTTACAAGCTGTTTAAAGGCACATCTTAGATTTCTTTCTTATAGTTACACTTAACTTACACTGAGTGTACAAAACTTTAGGAATACCTTCCTAATATTGAGTTGCACCCCTTTTTGACCTCAGAACAGCCTCAATTCTTCGCGCCATGGACTTCAAGGGTTTCGAAAGCATTCCATAAGGATGCTGGCTCATGTTTACTCCAATGCTTTCAACAGTTGTGTCAAGTTGGCTGGATATCCTTTGGGTGGTGGAACATTCTTGATCCACACSGGAAACTGTTGAGCGTGAAAAACCCAGCAGTGTTGCAGTTCTTGACACACGTACTTCCATACCCCATTCAAAAGGCACTTARATAGTTTGTCTTGCATATTCACCCTCTGAATGGCACACATCACAATGAATATATAAATTGTCTCAAGGCTTAAAAATCCTTCTTTAACCGGTCTCCTCCCCTTCATCTACACTGATTGAAGTGGTTTTAATAGGTGACATCAATAAGGGATCATAGTGTTCACCTGGATTCAACTGGTCAGTATGTCATGGAAACATATTCCTAATGTTTTGTACACTCAGTGTATAGTTATAAGCAGTGGTAGAGCACGCACCCCCACAGCCCCCATGAGGCAGGGGTGCCCCCAACCCAAAAACAGTATGCGGTATATTTCCCAAGCCTAGACCCAAAGCACAGTGCCATTCACTTGTTCTGTCATGTCACTATCTTATAATGTAGGCACCTGCGGCTATACATTCAGCATGGGCCCACATTAGTAATTTTGGAGTAATTATGGGCCCCTGTAATTTCATTAGGATTAATTCACATGCATGAATGATTTAAAACCTACAGAATCAGATACAGGCTGTGAAATGCAGGCAAGGGGTGTGTCCCAAATGGTACCCTATTCCATATAAAGTGTACTGCTTTTGACTAGCTGAGACTTGTGCACTTTAAAGGGAATAGGGTGCAATTTGAGGCGCAGCCAGAGTGAATGACTAGCCTGGGTCTCGCAGCTCAAACTGATTGATGAACAATGTTCTGACGTGGCAGATAACAGCAATGTATTGGGTCCTCCTCCAATATATGACACATTGAAATGTGATGAATTGTACAGTGAATAGTACATGCAGAGGGTGTGTGTGTGTGTGTGTGTGTAAAAGTAAGGTTAAATCCTTTACACAGTGAAAGGCTGTTATGTAGACAGAGGCAGTGTTTGAGCAAGTCATACCTGTGGTTGGTGACAGGTCACACATGCACAAATGATCAGAACCACTGGTGATGGTTTCTGACACACACAAACACATGGCCTCTACTAACACACACATACAGATAATAAAATAATGACTTGGTAATATATATCATCCTAATGTATTTTAATATCAGGAGGACTGTGTGAGTGAAATCAAGAATAACAAGGGAATCAAACAGACAGCTTTGTGCTGCAATAAAAGAGAAGGTCAACTGCTCTATTATCTAATGATTTTATATTGCCTATGGAAGAAAAAAAACAGACCACTCACACACAGATAGTGCTACACACAAGCTCACAAAGGACAACAAAGACATACAAGGAGAGAGGCAGAGAGAGGGAGGCCAGAGGGAGGCAGAGGGAGGAGAGGCAGGTGAAGGGCATAGAGAGGGAAGAGAGACAGGGGCAGGGAGAGGGAGGAGAGCGGATAGAGAGGATAAAGAGGGAGGGGAGGGAGGAGAGGCAGCAGAGAAGGAGAGGCAGGGAGAGGGAGGCAGAGGGAGTTAGAGAGACAGAGCATGGGAGAGCAGGCGAGGATAAGAGAGGGGAAGAGAGACAGAGGCAGGGAGAGAGAGGGAGAGGCAGGGAGAGGGATAGAGAGGGAAGAGAGACAAGGCAGGAGAGGGAGGGAGAGGCGAATAGAGAAGGATAGAGGGAGGGAGAGAGGAGGAGAGGCAGGAGAGGAGGAGAGGGATAGAGAGGATAGAGAGGGAAAGGAGAGGAGGAGATGAGGGAGAGGAGAGGTGAGAGGAGAGAGGGAGGAGAGGAGGCAGATGCAGGAGAGGAAGAGAGGGATAGAGAGGGAGGGAGAGAGCGGAGATGGGAGGGAGATGAGGGAGACGGATAGAGAGGGATAAGAGACGGAGAAGGTAGGAGAGGGAGGAGATGGAGGAGATGCAGGGGAGAGGGATAGAGAGGATAGAGGGGAGGGAGAGGGAAGGGGGGCAGATGGAGGAGATGCAGGGAGAGCGGGATAGAGAGGGATAGAGAGGGAGGGAGAGGGAGGAGATGGAGGGTGCAGGGAGAGGCGATAGAGAAGGGAGAGAGGAGGAGAGGTGAAGGGAGGGGAGGAGAGCTGGGAGGGAGGGGCATGGAGGAGTTGGTGATCAGGGAGAGGGATAGAGAGGGATAGAGAGGGAGGAGAGGAGGAGGGAATTTGGGAAGGGAGATGCAGCGGGCGAGGGATAGAGAGGAGGGAGAGGGAGAGCGTGATGGAGGAGATGCAGGGAGAGGGATAGAAAGGGGAAGAGATAGCAGAAAGAGGGGGAGAAGAGAGAGTGTTTATTTGTATTCTCACAGCCAATGTAAGCTTCCAAGACATCTAGTAGGTTCGCAGTGATGTCTCTAGAAGGGGATGCAGCGAAAAAAACTGCCAGGTGCTACAACTAACAGGGTGTGGAGGGGGGGGGGGGGGGGGTCAACACAGCTAGTACTGCCTGCCAAACTCAATCATCAGGAAGCATCACAGAGCAATGAAACGTAGGGCTGACAGATGATCAACCATGATGTGCCCTTTCTAAATAGG
>NW_019942745.1:392317-398227 GCF_002910315.2 Salvelinus sp. IW2-2015 | reverse complement strand
TTAGCCCCGTCTCTCTGAATTGAGTCAGTGTTGCCTATCCCTCAGTGCGGTTTAGCCCCGTCTCTCTGAATTGAGTCAGTGTTGCCTATCCCTCAGTGCGGTTTAGCCCCGTCTCTCTGAATTGAGTCAGTGGGCCTATCCCTCAGTGCGGTTTAGCCCCGTCTCTCTGAATTGAGTCAGTGTGGCCTATTCCTCAGTGCGGTTTTAGCCCCGTTCTCTCTGAATTGAGTCAGTGGCCTATTCCTCAGTGCGGTTTAGCCCGTCTCTCTGAATTGAGGCCGAGTGGCAGCCTATTCCTCAGTGCGGTTTAGCCCCGTCTCTCTGAATTGAGTCAGTGGCGCCTATTCCTCAGTGCGGTTTAGCCCCGTCTCTCTGAATTGAGTCAGTGGCAGCCTATTCCTCAGTGCGGTTTAGCCCCGCCTCTCTGAATTGAGTCAGTGGCAGCCTATTCCTCAGTGCGGTTTAGCCCCGTCTCTCTGAATTGAGTCAGTGGCAGCCTATTCCTCAGTGCGGTTTAGCCCCGTCTCTCTGAATTGAGTCAGTGTTGCCTCTTACCTTGCCGGTCCAGGCGACACCTTTCCAGATGCAGAAATAAACCAGGACCCAGGCGATGGCCAACGTGATGGCGAGAGGCGCTCTGATTTCCCCAGGCTTCTCCAGACCGTCCGTCAATTGGTGCATGTTACGTCTACGGGACAAATCAACCAATGAACCAATCTATCAACCAACCAATCAATCGACCAGTCAATACAATTGGTTTATACATCCTTTTTCATCAACCCCATTCATTATTTTCTACACTGGTTTGGTCTAACCAGAGACAAAAAAACAACCAAACTTTTAATAAATATTACAAAATACATGTTCTTACTCCCAGAATTCCTGAACGGCGCTGGTGAGGTTGACAGCGTTCGGGATGCTGTAGTTTGTGTAACAACGCTCTGTATTCCAAGAATTTCCACATGATTGCCATGGTAGCTCCTGGAATAACAAAGACAGAGWTTTTTCTTTTTCTTTCTCTCACGTGTTGTCATTTTGCCCATCTCTTTTCACCCAGGCGACATGCACCACTTTTTTTTTTGAAAGGGTACTGATGGCCAAATTCGAWATCTTTTGAATTCACTATACATAAAAGAAACAGTATTTCTTTCTTTTCAGCATTCAAATGGATAACACCCGAAAAGGRGGCCTATGCCCCCTGCTCTTTCAGTCCTCAGTCATGCTACTTAAAGACATTCATCAGGGAAATGTGCTTTTCCTTTTTAAAACCTCCCAGTGAACGAAATGCAATAATCTCACATTAATTCGTTTTTGTTTTTTTTGGTACTTTATAACTTTTTCATAGAAAAGCAGTAATATCCATCATACTCACAGAAGTAAAGGAGGACCAGAGATAGTATATGGCCCAGGAAATGATGACAATGTAATAAATATTTAGCCAGAAAGAAAGCACTGCAGCGGCCAGGCCAACACCTAGAACAGCAGGGAAGCGTAGAATTAGGAATGTAATATACCGTCAGTTAATACAAAATGAAATGATGTGACACCTTGACTAATTGGAAGAAGAAAAAAAAAATAGCTTTAGCTAGTTATATTAAATATGTGGTTTGATCTGTAATACAACRGGGAGAGGAGACATGCACTGAAATTGCAAATATTTGTATCAGTTTATTGACAACCAGCAAAAAGAGTATTGGATGAGGAGAGCTAATTGTCGGTATATATGGAGACGTATTTCAGTTGAACCTCTAAACGTAGGCTTTTGATTTACCTTTAAACATGGGAGCCAGTTTCCACACMCCAAGCCCTCCAATCGATGTGTACTGACCGAGGGACGTTTCCAGCAGAAACAGGGGCATGCCAGCAAATATGAGCGTCAAAAAGTATGGAATCAAGAAGGCCCCTGAATGGAAGGTGAAAAGGTAAGTAAACAAAAAAATGTAATGGTGAATAAAAGTGACCATTTGCATTGATATACCGGGAACATTTAAAATCATCCAAAGAGATTAAGAGGTTAAGACAATATTTTTGCATCACACTGCTGCGCCTAAAATTAATGATAATTACGCTCAATCGGGAGAGAAAAGGGACCATTTAGATTATTTAAATGAGGGACCCAGAACACATTTCCTGTTTGAAGGGTCAAGTTTTAAACCTCCTTCTGTTTTTGAAAACACGGGAAAGCGCCGACATCTTGATTACCTCCTCCGTTCTTCCCACATAGATAAGGAAATCTCCAGACATTTCCGAGTCCAATTGCGTACCCGACGCAAGACAGGAGAAAGTCAAATTTTCCACTCCAGTTTTCTCTTTCGGGAAGTTCCTTTTTCTGGACTTTAACGACCAAGGTTTTGGGTTTGTCATTAGGCTCCGCATTCACCTCCGTTAAAACGTGTCCATCCGAGGCTTTAGTTCCATTAGTCGCCATSTCTCTCTGATTAGATGTTGATTTCCTGGCAAGGCTGGCAGGCGGTTGGAAGATTTGAACCCCACTGATCCACGTAGACAGCAGCTCCGCGGTTCGTTACCCAGCCGATGGACCGTTGGATGTGAAGGAGCGGGAACAAGGAAGCGGGAATACGGAGGAAGTTAAAAGCGAACCTGGAAAAAAAGAACAAGAGAATGTTACCAAATAGGACATTTAAAATAATGATAGGACACTAAATATTTACATAATATTGCATTAACACGGAAATTATCCAAATTAAAGTATAGCGCTGAAAATGGGCCGTTTTGAAGAGTTTTCATTGAGTCACTTTGTTGGCGCAGGGGACAAGAGATCACACGAGGACCCTGTGGTGCTTTTTAAACAGCCAGGGACCGTTGATTTACAGCGTCGTTACTCTCAATGTSTCCCTTATACAACTTTAAAACAGCACACATTCCGCTGACAGGTCATTTAATACTGTTAAGAGGAGGAGGCCATCACCGCTGTCCAATTATTCAGCATTTGGATGGTTAATTGTAGCGGAACTCAACCATCAATTTGACTAAAAAATAAGATAAATTACATTTATTCACACGCTATGGCTTAGAATGTATGCCCCCAAATGAGTGTAACGTTATAGATAAAAACRGAATGCAGATCATTCATATTAACATACATTAGCTTGTCTGTTAATTATCCGAGGTTAAATACTTTGAATATACTTTTCTTTAATTATTCATAATAAATGTGAGACAAAAGTAAATTGGTAGATAAAAAAAAAATAATCGTTCCTGTTACAAGTCAAAACGCATTGTGCGTTTTGTGGAAACATTGGCTAGGCAACGTCATGCTTTTGGTATTTTTWGTCATTTATTTGTTTGAATAATACCGTGCCTCTATATCTGTAGTATAATGGTGAAATATTCCCCCTTTTTCCCATCAGCTAGTTGACATTTATGGAAAGAGATGGAGATGGATAAGTGCCCGCAAACAAAAGCGACAAGCTTTACGCGTCAGTCACTCTCCTACGCTTCCTTTCACATTTGCTGATGATATTCCATGAATTATGGAACTTCAAAAAAACGAATCAAATGTAGAATGATGTGATTTATCACTCTCTTTGAAGTTGAATGGATAAAAAAAAAATATATATATATATATATCATTGATTTATCCAATGTAGACGAATCATCTCGGCTACTCAGTGCGCAAACATCTGAAACACCGTTTTTCCCCACAGAGACGCAACTCCTCATCTCCAAATGGGTTCACACTGTTCTGTCCAATGTTCTGACCATCGCAATGAAGTTTTCCCACACTGTTAAACGGTAAATGCTGTACTTACAATCAAACTGCTGTGACAGCCAGAATTGTGGGACATGTTATAGTATTCCGTGCGTTCTTCTAAAAGTTGTGTTCGTGAAGCTTCTAACCGGGCAGACCAAAATCAAAATATTTTTTTAGAGATAGATAAGCAGAACTAAACGACGATCCTGATGGGAAAGGTGAGTTTGCAGGAAAGCAGGAACAAGGTGTGAGTGGTGCTGTCCGTTCGCTTGGTGACGCCGAAGGAGAGAGCCAAGCAGAGGAGAGCAGAGCGGGGAAACAACACCACGAAAACAAGGCAGCAGCTTCACCTCGTAACACCGTCTATCTTCAGCGGCCAGGGCTGTTACACGGAGCACAAATCCCCCCGTTCTCATCTACATAGCGTCAATGTCATCTGTAAGTCGACCCTCCCCGTGTCCAACATTTCCACCACTGAGATCGCTGTGGTTTTGAGAAAGGAGCATCTTATTGTCTCGTGGTTTTATTTGCATAGTCTCTTTTCATCAACTTGGAGATTTATTTTTTCTACACGAATTGATTGGGTGACTCACAGACAGTTATATGACTTAACATTGTGTTAGCTTTACGTGATTGCTCACATATAGGAACGTTATCATACCCTTAACCGTGTTGATATTCCCAGAAACAATTTTATTGTTCCATTAATCCACTTAATTTGGAATGGTATTTTGATTTTTTTATATTTTAAATATTAGTTTTATGGTGTTGAAAAGCTTTACTTTGTAATTTCTGAGAGATGGGGGAGGGATATTTACACATTGGGGACTTATTCCAGGTTGGGCAAATGCGTCTCCCTGCACATAATTTCCCCCCCCCAATGAATTCAGTCGGGGTCTCAATTTACTGTTGAGAGTTAAAATAGTAGAATACAGTAGGTGCAATTTCGAAACCTGCTAGTGCGTCCGCAGTTTTTCCTCTGTTTATGTCAGAGAAACCAACCATTCCCAGAGAGTGGCAGATATGGAGGCAGATGCCAATCATGCTGTGGTTGCTGGCAAATTGTGATAAGAGGAACCAGTCAATAAAAGCTAGTCTGAGGGTGGGAGATAAATTGAAAAAACTGCGCCTGTAATCTTTTTAATCCGCTGTCTCATGAAATATAATACCCCCGGTGACGGAGGAAAAACAGACTTTAAAAGCAGAATTGAACCCCAAAAATGTTGAGACAAATTAATATATTGATTAGTAGACACTATAGTGTCTCACAGGGAGATTGGGCCTCAGTGAGTTTGAGACTTGGAAAAGTGCAGAGACGAAGAGATAAACAGCTTAAACAGAAAGATGGCCTCTGCTGTGTTCCATTCTGATTGGCTCACTCAGCTAGAATGGGGATTAGGTGTTTTATCCACTCTCTATTCTTTCAAAGCTTGAAGTCCATGCATACCAAATGGTGAATAGATGATTTCATCATGACCCGATCGCCCCAAATCACCTGGCGCCAACAATGTTTCTAATTTCCTACCCACAGTCACCCACTCATTTGGATTGTGAGGCCTTATTCAGGTATGTACCACTCTCTCTGCCGTATCACAGCTTCTGGTCCTTCATCTTCTGATAGGAACTCGTTTCATTGGACTACAAAGCACAGATTTAAAACCAATGTGGAAAGACCTACAATAAACGACGTTGTTAAACCGACAACTGTTATAAAAGTATAACATACCACAACAGCTTTACACCTACCACGACAGCTGTTCACAAACCCTACCACGACAGCTGTTTCTCAATAAACATACCCACAACAGCTGTATACACTACCACGACAGCTGTTCTTATATAACATACCACGCACACTTGATGGATACATATACCACGAGAGCTGTTCGATATAACATACCACACTGATAGTGTTTAACATCTGCTTCTCTCTCTCTGTCTCTCTCTCTACTTCTCTCTCTCTCTCAGTGCATGCTGGGAGTGTTTGTAGTTGGGAGGCCGTGTGGAGGGCTCTGTCCTTACTTACTTTCTTGCTTCTATCCTTGTTCACTTTTTTCCACTTATATTTGTTTATGGTGGAGAGTTTAAACACATTGTTAGTTTAGCGGTGCCCACTAATGTAGTTATAAGTTAGGGAGGAAGGGGACAGAGATGTAGTTTCCTGGTTGAACGGTGTGATGTAGCAAGATGCCTTC
>NW_019942745.1:377764-391945 GCF_002910315.2 Salvelinus sp. IW2-2015 | reverse complement strand
ACACCAGGGCTGCACCCTATTCCCTACATAGCGCACTACTTTACACCAAGGCTGGCACCCTATTCCCTACATAGGCCACCACTACTACACCAAGCGGCACCCTATTCCCTACATAGTGCACTACTTTACACCAGGCTGGCACCCTATTCCCTACATAGCGCACTACTTTACACCAAGGCTGGCACCCTATTCCCTACATAGTGCACTACTTTCGACCAGACCCCTATGCAAGAAATAGGTGCCCATTATGGACGGCCAACAGATGGGAAGCCAATGAGGGGTGAGCTAACCTACTAATGATACGAAATTTAATGTAGCATTTCTAAACCCCACATGGTTGTTTCTCCCTCTGGGGATGAGGTTAGCAGAGCAGAGCAGAGAGAGAGACACCACCGCCACATGCCGGTCCACCTGGCGACCACCTGCAGCCAGCCAGAGGACGTGTCCCAAAACGGCAACCTATTCACATAGGTAGTGCACTGCTTTTGACCACGGCCCATAGGGAACTATGTAGGGAATAGGGTGCCAGCCCTGGTGTAAAGTAGTGCACTATGTAGGGACCAGGGTGCCAGCCTTGGTGTAAATTAGTGCACTATGATATGGAATAGGTTGTCATTTGGGATGCGTGATGTCACAGACTCAAAGTGTTTGGCAAGCGTTGGTGGTGGGGCACCTGATAGTGCCACTGTGCATTGAACCATATAATTACAGTAGGTGGTGATAATCTCATCTCTCTGAGGTCTTTTATGGTATTCAGCTATAAAGCACCATTTGTGCAAAACGATCCCATGTCGACGCCAGTAGAATCACCAGTGGGGTTGTCTGTCATAACACAAGCAGATGGAAAATGGCAGAGAGAATTTACTCCTAATGATAATTAACATTTAAAATATCTATGAAGATAGCAGTTTGCAACTAAATCAGCTGTGTTTTAAAAAACTGATGATATATGGAAATGTAAACTCAGAAGGAGGGCCTATGAGCTAGCCACAATAACTTGGAGTGAGGTTTGGGACAAATATCCACATATAAACATATATATATACACAAATAGCCCTTTGAAACTCTATAATTATATTTATATTAGAATAGGACTGTCTGGATGCAAAAGCATTTCAGCAAAGTATTGTGTCATTCATCGTGCAAGACATGATGAGACATGATGAAATCACTGACGTGACATAACAGGCTGTGTTGACATGACATAACAGGCTGTGTTGACGTGACATAACAGGCTGTGTTGACGTGACATAACAGGCTGTGTTGACATGACATAACAGGCTGTGTTGACGTGACATAACAGGCTGTGTTGACGTGACATAACAGGCTGTGAATAAGACCAGGCTAGGGCTGTGTTGACGTGACATAGCAGGCTATGTCCTAAACGTCATCCTGTAGTTGCACTCGGCACAGATACCAGTTCAACGTCTAGTTTTGACTTACCTTTTGTTSAGTTGTCAACTAACRTGAATTCAACGTGAAATCAACAAAAGATTTCACCAAGTAATCATCACGTCGAAACAACGTTGAGTCAACATCATCACGTCGAAACAACGTTGAGTCGACATCATCACGTCGAAACAGCGTTGAGTCGACATCATCACGTCGAAAACACCCCCACGGTGAGTCGACATTCATTCACGCTCGAACCAACGTTGAGTCGACATCATCACGTCAACACAACGTTGAGTCCACATCATCACGTCGAAACAACGTGAGTCCACATCATTCACGTCGAAACAACGTTGAGTCAACACATCGATCACGTCGAAACAACATCATCACGTCGAAACAACGTTGAGTCCACGATCAATCACGTCGAAACAACGTTGAGTCCACATCATCACGTCGAAACAACAGCATCACGTCGAAACAACGTGAGTCCACATCATCACGTCGAAAACAACGTTGAGTCCACACATCACGTCGAAACAACGTTGAGTCGACATCATCACGTCGACACAACGTTGAGTCCATGCATCATCACGTTCGAAACAACGTGAGTCCACATCAGTCACGTCGAACAACGTTGAGTCCACATCATCACGTCGAAAACAACGTTGAGTCGACATCATCACGTCGAAACAACGTTGGAGTCCACTATGTCATCACGTCGACCACAACTTGAGTCCACATCAATCACGTCGAAAACAACGTTGAGTCCACATTCATCACGTCGAAACAACGTTGAGTCCACATCATCACGTCGAAACAACGTTGAGTCCACATCATCACAGTCGAAAACCAACGTTGAGTCGACATCCATCACGTCGACACAACGTTGAGTCCACATCATCATGTCGAAACCACGTTGCAGTCCACATCATCACGTCGAAAACAACGTTGAGTTCCACATCATCACGTGTGAAACAACGTTGAGTCCACATCATCACGTCGACACAACGTTGAGTCCACATCATCATGTCCGAAACAACGTTGAGTCCACATCATCACGTCGAAACAACGTTGAGTCCACATCATCACGTTCAAACAACGTTGAAGTCAAACAGTGGGATCCATTAAGGACACACCTCGGCTGGAGCAGCAGAATGGAGGAGGTTTCTCGTTACTTCACTGCAGTAGACCATGGCTTTTAACCAAAGGTTAGTCCTTTATCTGCTCATTTATACAAACATTTCACGGAGACGTGCAACTATCTTCTGTCACCTCCCTGCTCGGAGAGAAAATAACTCATTATTCATCACATTCCCAAATCAATAGTGTTTGTGTATTCCTCTGTTTCACTTCCATTCTTACTTCGATAAAGTATATTTCCACTTAATAATCCCATTGGTTCGGGTTAAGATGACATTTGATTGGGAGAATGGGAGAGGTAACCCGTCCTTCACCCAGCCTTTGCACAGTTCCACCTCCCTCCCAACACCATGGAGGCAATTCTTCATCTTGCAGTTGGTCATGGTTAGGAAACAGTGGTTACGGCAGCAGCATGTTAAGGTAGGCAGCAGTTCGGTCAGGTAGGAAAGCAGTGTCGGTCAGTAGGAGGCCAGTCGGTCAGGTAGGAGGCAGTTGGTCAGATAGGAAAGCAGTTCGGTTCAGGTAGGAGGCAGGTCGGTCAGGTAGGAGGCAGTTGGTTCAGGTACGAGGCATCGGTCAGGTAGGAGGCAGTCGGTCAGATAGGAAGCAGTTGGTCAGGTAGGAGGCAGTTGTTCAGTAGTCACCAGGTATCTGTTGGGTCAGGTAGAGCAGCAGTCGGTCAGGTAGGCAGCAGTTGGTCAGGTAGTCACCAGGTATCTGTTGGTCAGGTAGGCAGCAGTTGGTCAGGTAGCAGCAGTTGGTCAGGTAGGAGGCAGTTGGTCAGCTAGGAGGCAGTCGGTCAGTAGAAGCAGTCGGCAGGTAGGAGCAGTCGCGTCAGGTAGGAGGCAGTTGGTCAGATAGGAAGCAGTCGGTCAGGTAGGAGGCAGTTGGTCAGCTAGGAGGCAGTCGGTCAGATAGGGAGGCAGTCGGTCAGATAGGAGAGAAAACAGTTGGTCAGTAGGAGGTAGTTGGTCAGGTAGGAGGCAGTCGGTCAGATAGGAATATGCAGTCGGTCAGGTAGAGGCAGTTGTTCAGGTAGGAGGCATTGTCTAGGAGGTTCAGGTAGAGGCAGTTGTCAGGTGAGGCAGTGTTTGTGTATTCTCTGTTTCACTTCTTCTGTACTCATGATTAAAGTATATTTCCAACTTTAATAATCCCATTGGTTCGGGTTAAGATGACATGATGTGGGAGAATGGGAGAGGTAACCCGTCCTTCACCCAGCCTTTGCCACAGTTCACCTCCCTCCCAACACCATGGGAGCAATTCTTCATTCTTGCAGTTGGTCATGTAGGAAACAGTTGTTAGCAGGCACAGTGTTAAGAGGCAGCAGTCGGTCAGGAGGAGCAGTCGGTTTCAGGTTAGGAGGCAGTCCGGTCAGGTAGGAGGCAGTTGGTTCAGATAGGAAGCAGTGCGTCAGTCGGTAGGAGGCAGTCGGTCAGGTAGGAGGCAGTGGTCAGGTAGGAGGCAATCGGTCAGGTAGGAGGCAAGTCGGTCAGATAGAAGCAGTTGGTCAGGTAGGAGGCAGTTGTTCAGGTAGTCACCAGGTATCTGTTGGTCAGGTAGGCAGCAGTCGGTCAGGTAGGCAGCAGTTGGTCAGGTAGTCACAGGTATCCTGTTGGTCAGGTAGGCAGCAGTTGGTCAGGTAGGCAGCAGTTGGTCAGGTAGGAGCAGTTGGTCAGCTAGGAGGCAGTCGGTCAGGTAGGAAGCAGTCCGGTCAGGTAGAGAAGTCGGTCAGGTAGGAGGCAGTTGTTCAGGTAGGAGGCAGTTGGCAGGTAGGAGGCAGTTGTTCAGGTAGGAGGCAGTTGGTCAGGTAGGAGGCAGTCGGTCAGTAGGAGGCAGTTGTTCAGGTAGAGGCCAGGCGGTCAGGTAGGAGGCAGTCGGTCAGGTAG
Organism: Salvelinus sp. IW2-2015; assembly: GCF_002910315.2. Classification (NCBI taxonomy): domain Eukaryota; kingdom Metazoa; phylum Chordata; class Actinopteri; order Salmoniformes; family Salmonidae; genus Salvelinus; species Salvelinus sp. IW2-2015. Next base: position 387,521 of record NW_019942745.1, on the reverse strand, counting down.
GAAGGCAGCTTGGTCAGGTAGGAGGCCGTTGGTCAGGTAGGAGGCAGTCAGGCCTCCTTCAGCAATCCTCAGCCTCCCTCAGCATTCTCAGCCACCCTCAGTCTCCCTCAGCCATTCTCAGGCCTCCCTCAGCCATCCACAGCCATCCTTTGCCACTCTCAGCTTCCCCTACCATCCTCAGCCATCCTTTGCCCCCTCAGACACCCTCAGCCATTCTCAGCCACCCCCAGTCTCCCTCAGACAGTCCTTAGCCATCCGTGCCTCCCTCAGCCTCCCTCAGCCCCCCTTCAGCCATTCTCATCCCCTCAGCCAGCCTCAGCCATTCTTAGCCTTCCCTCGGCCGTCCTCAGCCATTCTCAGCTTCCCTCAGCCACCCTCAGCCATTCTCAGCCTCCTTCACCAGCCTCAGCCGATTCTCAGCCTCCTAGGCCTCCCTCAGCCATTACTCAGCCTCCCTCAGCCTCCCTCAGCCATGTCAGCCTCCGTCAGACCAGCCTCAGCCATTCTCAGCCCTCCCTCAGCCTCCCTCAGCCAAACCCTCAGCCTCCCTCAGCCGTCCTCAGCCCACTTGCCTGCCTGGCCCTCAATACACCACTGACGGAATCATAGAGAGACAGAAAATGAGATCACATTTGTCACTGCATAATCTATTTACCCATGAAATGTATTCATAGAAGACAGTTGCTGTTGTTGATGTTGTTATCTGTGATCGTATAATTGATAAGTATTCAATGGATGTTTTTCACAACAACAATCCATTCTGATAAATTACATCATCTGTAAGAGAGTTCATGACTCACCTTAGTCAACAAGAAAGAGGATGCCTACTTAATTAACTGAGGGGAAAATCAAAGCAGGAACTAAATACCGTAGTGGTATTATTTGCAGATGTGTTGCTAGGCAACAGCACGGAAGGTAGGTAGGTAGGTGGCAGAGGCGGTCGGTGACGTTTAAGATGAGGGAGGATGCTAAAAAAATGTATGGCCTTATTACAGCATATTGATGCCTATATACACTCACTTGAAATCATTGGCCACTAGTCACTTTAATAATGTCACTTTAAAAATGTTTACTTATCTTTCATATCTAAGAAAATGTTTACTACAGCTTATATACACTCACTTGAAATAATCTTATCTTAACTTATCTTTCATATCTTGCACTCATCTCATATGTATATACCTGTCAGATGTGTGTGTACTGGTAGCGAAGTCAGGTGCAGGAGAGCAGATATTTGTGAACAGCCGCACACTTTATTGAGGCAAAAGTGCAAAACGTACAAAAACAGTCACAAGAATTATGTTTAACAATAAACATCTTTGTGAAAAAAAGAGCACGGAAAAAACAAACCAGTCTGACGCGTCAACAATAAACACGTAACACAAAGACATGACGGGGAACAGAGGAATAAATACATGTAGATTGAATGAAAACCAGGTGTGCAGGGAACAAGACCAAACAAATGGATACATGAAAAATGGAGCGGCGATGGCTAGAAAGCCGGTGACGTCGACCGCTCAAACAAGGAGGGCTGCCGACTTCGGCGGAAGTCGTGACAATACTGTATTCTATACTATTTTACTATATCTTAGTCTATGCCACTGACATTGCTCGTCCATATTTTTACACTACCGGTCCAAAGTTTGGGGTCACTTAGAAATGTCCTTATTTTAGAAAGAAAAGCAATTTTTTTGTCCATTAAAATTACATAAAGTTTTTTCAGAAATACAATGTAGACATTGTTAATGTTGTAAATGACTATTGTAGCTGGAAACGTCTGATTTTTTATGGATTATCTACATAGGCGTACAGAGGCCCATTATCCATCACTCCTGTGTTCCAATGGCATGTTGTGTTAGCTAATCTGTCACGGCTGTTGAATGAAGTGGACCAAGGAGCAGTGTGGTGAGCGTACATTTATTTTATTTTAAATGACAAACAAAGTCAACTTCCCACAAAGACAGGTGGGAAAGGGGGATGAGAACCATGAGTCTCCTAGGTTTAGTATTGAAGTCATTGCACCAAGAGGAGGACGGGAGCTAGCTGTCCTCCGTCTACACCACGGTGCTACCTTACAGAGTGCTGTTGAGGCTACTGTAGACCTTCGATGCAAAACAGTGTTTTAATCCATTATTTGGTGACGCGAATATATTTAGTATCGTTTTGTCTATGAAGGACAACTTTTTTAATGTTTCACTATTTTTATATTTGAGGATTCACTGAGGAGGATGGTCCTACCCTTCCTACTCTGAGGAGCCTCCACTGGTAGGTAGGTACAGTAGGTATGAAGTTTGGTCAGTTGGTAGGTTGGTTGGTTATGCTCCCTTCCTGGATCTACAGCCYCTCTATGGACTCTGCTGGTGATAAYCTACGTGTGTATGTAAGTSCCAGAYGTATYAGGCTTCATTATGCAGCTGTACCTCAGGGGTCTCTGCTGGCAATATCACAGCTGGTTCATTCACTTTCATTCACTTTATAGAATCTCCATATAAGCAGGAATCTGCAGGTAGTGGATGACCCTATGCCGCCCCACTTCATGTGTAGTGTTTTCACTTCAAACTAAAATAAGGAGGTTTAGCCTTGAACCGGCCTTGGGCTGGCCTACTGGGTTAGGTGTGTCTTTGGTTGAGCCTTGAGCTGCGTTGGGCTGGCCTCCTGGGTTAGGTGTGTCTTTGGTTGAGCCCTGAGCCGGCCTTGGGCAGGCCTCCTGGGTTAGGTATGTCTTTGGTTGAGCCCTGAGCTGCCTTGGGCTGAGCTTCTGGGTTAGGTGTGTCTTTGGTTGAGCCCTGAGCCCGCCTTGGGCTGGCCTCCTGGGTTAGGTATGTCTTTGGTTGAGCCCTGCGCCAGCCTTGGGCTGGCCTGCTGGGTTAGGTGTGTCTTTGGTTGAGCCCTGAGCCAGCCTTGGGCTGGCCTGCTGGGTTAGGTGTGTCTTTGGTTGAGCCCTGAGCTGCCTTGGGCTGGCCTCCTGGGTTAGGTGTGTCTTTGGTTGAGCCTTGAGCTGCCTTGGGCTGGCCTCCTGGGTTAGGTGTGTCTTTGGTTGAGCCCTGAGCCGGCCTTGGGCTGGCCTCCTGGGTTAGGTGTGTCTTTGGTTGAGCCCTGAGCTGCCTTGGGCTGAGCTTCTGGGTTAGGTGTGTCTTTGGTTGAGCCCTGAGCCGGTCTTGGGCTGGCCTTCTGGGTTAGGTGTGTCGTTGCTCTAACCCCGCCTACTTTAATGAACCTGCTGACCCCAGAGCTGGAGAGGAAGTGAAAGTCACATGTTACAGCTGTCAGAAACAAACAGAGCAGACAAAGCTAACAAGCATCATTCTCTGGTCTTGGATCTGAATCATCTCCACCCGAAAGAGAAAAAGAAGCAAGAAAAAGACTGCTCATGACCAATCCATAAACATTCATGACCCTACTCATGTACCCAAAGTCCACTACAAACATTCACTTTGAAAGGAAAGAGTGACGGATGAAACGGACGATACGTTCTCGTGGTCTCTCTGGTAACGTGAGGTAAGCGTTGGGTTGGTATTTAGTGCTGCTAGCCTACGCTCACCGATAGAAAGCCTAGATAATGCATATTGACTGAACAATCGATCGTTCTTGCCTTGATGTCGAATGCTAGCTAGGCGTGGTCGAAGCATCTTCACCCCGCCAGGCACCACCCCACGTAGAAGCCTTGCGATCTAAGGCTATAAAAAAATTGCAGTTACACCCAGTAACATACAAACAAAACATTATTCATCAGGGAGATCACTGGCTCGAGACTGATTTGCTTTCAGAAGGTCAACATGCTCATTATCTATTGAGAATACTGGTGGCAGACCTGTGGACCTTTAGAGTCAACAATGTCGATCCGATTATCAGGGAGATACTGTGGAGTGACGTTGCTTTAGGAGTCAAACATGTCATTATCAGGGAGATCTGGTACGGTGAACTGGTATGCTTTTAGAGCTCAACATGTCATTCAGACTCACGGGAGATCACCTGGTGGAGACCGTTTGCTTTGTAGTCAACATGTCTTATCAGGGTGATACTGGTGGAGACCAGTTGCTTTTAGCATCAACATGCTCGATTAGTCAGGAATATACGTGGTGGATCATCCAGTTTGCCTTTAGAGTCAACAGTTGTCATTTCATCAGGGATGATGGTGGAGACCGATCTTGCTCTCGTACTGCAGTCAGACCCATGTCATTTTCCTAGGATAGGTCGGATATCTGGTGGCGACCGTTTTGCTTAGAGTCCAACCGATGTCACTTATCAGGGACGACTACCTCCGCCGTGCGCACGGACGCGTTTGCTTTAGATCAACATGTTCATTTATCAGAGAGATACTGGTGAGAGACGCGTTTGCTATTAGAGTCAACTGTACATCTATCAGGAGAAGATAGCTCCGTGGCAGACCGTTTTGACTTTAGAAGTCAAACATTCATTTTATTCAGGGAATACTGAGTGGAGACCGTTTGCGTTTAGAGTCGAACATTGTCATTCTCAGGGAGAATACTGGTGAGACCGTTTAGCTTTAGAGTCAACATGTCAATTCATAAAAAGGGAAGAGCAACTGGTGACACACGCTACACGTGACTGTAGCTCTAGAACTCTCAACCATATCCATTATCAGGAGATACTGGTGGGATGACCGATCTTGACTTTAGAGGTCAAGCATGTCACTCTATCAGGGTGATACTGGCTGCGAACCGTGTGCTTTAAGTCAACATTCGTCATTATCAGGAGATTACGGGTGGAGACCGAGTTTTGCCTTAGAGTCAAAATGTCGATTATCAGGGATTACATGGTGGAGACCGTTTGCATTAGAGTCAACATGTCATTCATCAGGGAGATACTGGTGGAGACCGATTTGCTTTAGAGTCAAACAGATTATCAGGGAGCATCACTGTGCGAGACTGTGCCTTTAGAGTCACACAATGTCAAAAAATTATCAGGAGATTACTGGTGGAGACCTTTGCCTTTTAGAGTCAACATGTCAATTTATCAGGGGATACTGGTGGAGACTGTATGTTAGAGTCAACATGTCATTATCAGGGAGATTACTGGTGGAGACCGTTTGCTTTAGAGTCAACATGTCATTATCAGCGATACTGGTGGGAACTGTATGCTTAGAGTCAACATGTCATTATCAGGGAGATCGGGAGACACGTTTGCTTTCAAGAGTCAACATGATCATTATCAGGAGATACTGGTGGAGACCGTTTGCTTTAGAGTCAACATGTCATTATCAGGGTGATACTGGTGGAACCGTTGCTTTAGAGTCAACATGTCATTATCAGGGAGATACTGGTGGAGACCGTTTGCTTTAGAGTCAACATGTCATTATCAGGGAGATACTTGTGGAGACCGTTTGCTTAGAGTCAACATGTCATTATCAGGGAGATACTGGTGGAACCGTTGCTTAGAGTCAACATGTCATTTATCAGGGAGATACTGGTGGAGACCGTTTGCTTTAGAGTCAACATGTCATTATCAGGAGATACTGGTGGAGACCGTTTGCTTTAGATCAACATGTCATTATCAGGGAGATACTGGTGGAGACCGTTTGCTTTAGAGTCAACATGTCATTATCAGGGAGATACTGGGGGAGACCGTTTGCTTTAGAGTCAACATGTCATTTTCAGGAGATACTGGTGGAGACCGTTTCTTTTAGAGTCAACATGTCATTATCAGGGAGATACTGGTGGAGACTGTATGCTTTAGAGTAACATGTCATTATCAGGGAGTACTGGGGAGACCGTTTGCTTAGAAGTGACCCGAAGGCTAATATCATGTATACAGGGACATGATAAACAAACGCCGTAGATTGAGCGAGGTACCTTGCTTTGCTTTTCATGATCCTGGTCGATTCATCAGGATATACTTGGACTGGCATTAAGTCAGACAGTCTAAGGGAATACGTAGATCAACTGTGCACTTTAGATCAAGGCCTGTCATTATAGGGCAGATACCTTGGCTGCGACTGTCTTACGCAAGATTCGAACTCTGCTCGTTAACTATAGCTCTGTGGTCCGTATCATACACCCAGACATTGAAAGATTCCGAGCGTAAGCTAGTGCAGTAAGTTATGTCTACCTCTGGATTCTCATATTTTGGCTGATTGTACATCGACTCATATTAAGGATTACTCATAGTTCTCACTGTGTTACCAGCCTGCCTATATACAGCGGGAATGATTCTTATCTGTACGTTAACTTACCCACAGATTGCCACTAAGATTCCACAGTAATGGCCAATCGGCTTCCATATCAAGTCATACGCACACAGACTCGAGCTCTCAAAACAAATTGGTCACTACAGATGAACACCATGCCCCCCCCCCCCCCCCCCCCCACAAACAGCCATCAATCCAGCCATCCCCCCCCCCCCCCCCCCAAGTACCAGCTACCTTATTGGTGGCCACACATGGATGGTTACATTGAGCATGTTACCCTGGTTACATGAACAACATTCCATCCATAGTATGTTTAAAAAAAATATTCACATGTTATTACAGGGGTATCACAGGAGTACGAATTGGCGATTGTACATGAGTACAATTGCTCTGTTTACATACAGTGCCAACAACCCCACACACAGACTCAGACTCGTCCCTCCAGTCCCAGTCTGAGCAAAGAGTATCTCTACGAACACCAGTGCTATTGGCTTGGTTGGAAACGTTTTGTTCATACAGAATGGCAGACATTATTTTGAGGTATACTTAAGACATTAATATACAATAACATTGAGTTAGAATATTATCTTACCTTCCTCTCTCTCTCAGGTGAGATCATGGCCAGTATATTACCCGTTGTGTTAAGTACTTAAGTACAAAAAATACTTTAAAGTACTACTTAAGTTGTTTTTTGGGTATCTGACCTTATAGTTAACATTTTTGACAAAATGTACTTTTCTAAAGAAAATAATGCACTTTTACTCCGTACGCTCTCCCTGGTACCCAAAAACAACCATTACATGTTTTATGCTTAGCAGGACAGGAAAATTGTCCATTTAGTCTCTTATCAAAATAACATCCCTGGTCATTTCTACTGGCCTGTCATCTGGGGACTCACTAAAACACACATGCTTCATTCTGTAAATTATGTCTGGAGTGTGCCTCTGGCTATCAGTACATTTAAAAAAAAAAAAAAATTTTGGCTGTCGGTTTGTTTAATGTTAGGAATTTGAAAAATCTTTTATACTTTTGACACTGATTGGTCACACCATAATCATTCTCCTCCTCTAATTGGATAACCACTCCTAACAGAGGTTATTTCAGACTGTAGTAGAGAGTGGAGAGTACAACAGTACGGCTTCAAATTGTTCTCTATTCTCAATCTGGCCTTGAAATAGCATGTGAGACTAGACCTCTCTGAATGCTTGTGTATCCATGGATTGTGAGTCCAATCCATCCTTACTCGTTACTGCTACCTGGACAGGTGTTTTGATGTTGTCTTCCTTCTGTACTGTTGCTCTGGCTAATTGACCATGTAATGAACCAATTATCTTCCTCCACAGATTAACTCCTTAGAAAGGTAGGGAGTGGTTATGAATGTGTGTGATGTATTTGGATATGGAATGTGAGCAACTGTGTGTTTATCTGTGTTGTTTGTGTGGTTGTGTGGTGTTGTGTGGGGTGGTGTGTGTAGTGTGTTTGTTGTGTTGTGGTGCGTTGTGTGTGGGTGCTGTGTTGTGTCGATGTGTGTGTGTGTGTGTGTGTGTTGGTGGTGGGTGCTGGTGCTGCTGCAAGCGTACCTGTGTGTTCACCAGTTGTATGTAAGACTGCAGTGTCTGCAATTCATCCTGCCATGCTCTCACTTAGTCCCCTATTCCCCTCTAAATCACTATGTAACGACTGGATGGGTTCGAAAGTGGCTGATTGGTAACATTTCCTTCGTATGCGAACCAGGTGCTCTCCTAATGGGGATACTCAGCACCAAACCTCGATTAACATTCACAGTGTTCCTCTCCTAATGGACTAATACTGATACACCAAACATTTCACAGATGTTCCACTCCTAGATGGACTAATACCAGCACCAAACATTCCCGTGTTACACTCCTAATGGACTAATACTGACGCACCAAACATTCACAGTGTTCCACTTCCTAATGGATATACCTGAGCACCAAACATTCACAGTGTTCCTCCCCTACATGGACTATTTTTTTTTTCATACTACAGCCACCACATTCACAGTGTTCCAGTCCTTAATGGACTAATACTGAGCACCAACACATTCACAGTGTTCCACTCCTAATGACTGTATTACTGGAGCACCAAACATTCACAGTGTTCCACTCCTAATGGACTATACTGAGCACCAAACATTCCGCGGGTCCACTCCTAGATGGGACTAATACTCCGCACCGAAAACATTCAGTCGTATCCACGTCTAATGGACTAATACTGGCACCAAACCTTCACGTGTTCCTCTCCTAATGGGACTAGATACTGAGCACAAACATTCAAACCATTGTTGCATCCTAAATGGACTGAAATACGGTGAGCACCAAACTCACAGCTGGTGTCCACTCCTAATGGACTAATACTAGCACCAAAAACATTCACAGTGTTCCAGTCCTAATGGAGTAATACTGAGCCACCCAACATCACAGTGTTCCACCCTTGTAATGGATCAATACTGAGCACCAAACATTCACCAGTCTGTCCCTCTCCTAATGGAATACTCAGCACCAAACTTCACAGTGTTCCAGTCCTAATGGACTAATACTGAGCACCAAACATTTCACAGTGTTCCACGTCCTATGGACTTAATACTGAGCACCAAACATTTCAACAGTGTTGCCACTCCTAATGCACCTAATACGTGAGCACCAAAACGATTCACAGTGTTCCACTGCCTAATGGACTAAATACTGAGCACCAAACATTCACAGTGTTCCACTCCTATGGACTACTACTGAGACACCAAACATTCAACATTGTTCCACTGCTAATGGACTAATTCACTGAGCGCACCAAACACTTTCACAGTGTTCCACTCCTAATGGTAGATACTGAGCACCAAACATTCACATGGTTCCACTCCTAATGGACTAATAGCTGAGCACCAAAGCATTCACAGTGTTTCCACTCCTAATTGACTAAATACTGGCACCAAACACTTCGAAGTGTTCCACTCCTAATGGACTAATACTGAGACCAAACCTCATTAAACATTCACAGTTTTCCTCTCCTAATGGACTAATACTGAGCACCAAACATCACAGTGTTCACCCTAATGGACTAATACTCAGCACCAAACCTTATTAACATTCGACAGTGTTTCCACTCGCAATGGACTAATACTGAGCACCAAACATTCACAGTGTTCACTACTAATGACTAATACTGACACCAACCCTCCACTCTACCACATCTCCAGCTCGCTTCACCCAACTCGCCGACTAACTGCGCAGCCACCACAACATTCACCAGCTTCCACTCCCCCCCCTACACCTCTACTACACTCATCCACGCCCCAACACCACTTCCACCACGTGTTCACCTCTTAACTGACCTCACTCAACTGACCCGCACACACACTTCCACGCTCGCTCTTCTCTCTCCCATCGCACTCCCATACCTACTGAGCACCAAACCCTCATCTCACCACATTCCACAGCTCCCCTCCACTCCACATCGCGCCACCTCCCCACTCACTGACACCAACCCTCCCACCACGCCTGTTCCACTCTCAACCCTTCTTCACCTCATCACTGAGCCACCACAACCTCACAGTGTTCCTCCTAATGGCCGCTAATACCCTGCAGCCACCAC
>NW_019942745.1:372005-377739 GCF_002910315.2 Salvelinus sp. IW2-2015 | reverse complement strand
TCAAACGGTTAAGAAACTAAGAGTGTTTTCTATCCAATAGTAATAATAAAGTATGCATATTGTACGAGCAAAGAATGAGTACGAGGCCTTTAAAATTGGGCACTTTTTCCGCCAAATGTGAAAACACACCCCCCTTCCTCATCTTAAAATTACATAAGTTTTTTCAGAAAAGACAGTGGTAGACATTGTATGTTGTAATTACTATTGTAGCTGGAAACGTCAATTTTTTATGGATTATCTCATAGGTACAGAGGCCCAATTATCCATCATCCTTGTTCCAATGGCATGTTGCTGTAGCTGAATCTGTCACGACTGTGAATGAAAGGGACCAAGAGCAGCTGGTTGAGCGCTACATTTTTATATTTTATTTTAAATGACGAACAAAGTCAACTTCCCACAAAGACAGGGGAAAAGGATACGCTAAGTATGGTTCTCAATCAGAGACAACGGAATGGACAGCTTTTCCTGATCTGAAGAAACCCTACCCGTCCACTACATAGAAATACAAAAAATAGAATATAGAATACCCACCCCAAATCACACCCTGACCAAACCAAATAGAGACATTAAAATGGATCTCTAAGGGAGGCGAACATAATCCAGTTTATAATTAAAAAGGCTAATTGATCATTAGAAAAACCTGTTTGCAATTATGTCTAGCACACTGAATGGTTGTGCTGATTACAGAAGCCAATAAAAACTGTCCTTTCTTTAGACTAGTTGAGTATCTGGAGCTTCAGGCATTGTGCGTTCGATACAGCTCAAAATGGCCGAAACAAATTATTTCTTCTGAAACTCGTTCAGTCTATCCGTTCTGAGAAATGAAGGCTATTCCCATGTGAGAAGATGCACAAGGAAACTGAAGATCTCATACAGTGGCTTGCAAGATAGTATGTTCACCCCCTACTGCATTTTTCCTGTTTTGTTTTGCCTATACAACCTGGAATGTGAATAGATTTGGTGGTTTGTATCATTAAGATTTACCACAACATTGCCTACCACTTTGAAGATGCAAAATATTTATTTGTTGTGAAACAAACAAGAAAGAAATACAGAAAAAAACAGAAAACTTAGCCCAACTTAACCAGCTAGCTAACATAGCATCCCTCTTTGTTTGAGCTGGTGTGTTTGAGTAGGCTAAAGTAGCTACCTGCATTTCACTACTCAAGTGAAAAAGTACTCAAAAAAAAATACAACCAAACATAGCGCTCTCTCTCTCTCTTCATCTCCTTAAATTTAGGAATAAATGAATTTGTTCAAAAACTGTTCAACTATGTCTTCTCTCTCTGAGTCAACTCTCTCACCACATTTTATCCACTTGCAGTGCTAGCTAGGCTGTAATCTTATACTATTCAGTTACTAGATTCATTCTCTGATCTGTATTGGGTGCAACCATGTCCAGTTCATGCTCAAGAGCTCTGATAGGTGGGACATGTCCTCCGGGATTGTCCAAATTACTGTTGTAAAGTCTATGGTAGGGATGGAAACCATGAGTCTCCTAGGTTTTGTCATTGAAGAGTCCAGTTGCACCCAGAGAGGACGGCATCTAGCTGTCCTCCGCTTACACCATGGTGGCACCCTACAGAGTGCTGTGAGGCTACGTGTAGCACCTTCGATGCAAAAACACTGTTTTAATCCATTATTTGTGTGACGTGATTTATATTTAATATTCGTTTGTCTATGAAGGATAACTTTTTAATTCACTAATTTATATTTGAGGATCACTGAGAGGATGGTCCTACCCTTCCTACTCTGAGAGCCTCCACTGGTAGGTAGGTACAGATAGGTATGAAGTGTCAGTTGGTAGTTGGTTGGTTATGCTTCCCCCTGGATCCTACAGCCCCTCTATGGACTCTGCTGTGATAATCTACGTGTGTATGTAAGTCCCAGATGTATTAGGCTTCATTATGCACTGTACCTCAGGGTCTCTGCTGGCAATATATCACAGCTGGTTCATTCACTTTCATTCACTTTATAGAATCTCCATATAAGCAGGAATCTGCAGGTAGTGGATGACCCTATGCCCGCCCACTTCATGTGTAGTGTTTTCACTTCGAACTAAAATTAAGGAGATTGAGCCTTGAACCGGCCTTGCTGGGCCTCCTGGGTTAGGTGTGTCTTTGGTTGAGCCCTGAGCCACCTTGGGCTGCCTCCTGGTTAGGTGTGTCTTTGGTTGAGCCCTGAGCCACCTTGGGCTGGCCTCCTGGGTTAGGTGTGTCTTTGGTTGAGCCCTGAGCCACCTTTGGCTGGGCCTCCTGGTTAGGTGTGTCTTGGTTGAGCCCTGAGCTGCCTGGGCTGCCTGGGTTAGTATGTCTGACTGTTAAACAGCCACCACTAACATTAGCGGCCGCTGCCAACATACTGACTCAACTCCAGCCACTTTAATAATGGAATTGATGGAGAAATTATGTAAAAATGTTACCACTAGCCACTTTAACAATGCCACTTAATATAATGTGTTACATTACCCTACATTACTCATCTCATATGTAGATGTATATACTGTACCTTATATCACTACTGCATCTTGCCATCTTTATGTAATACATTATCACTAGCCACTTTAAACTATGCCACTTTATGTTACATACCCACATTACTCATCTCATATTGTATACTGTACTCTATACCATGCTACTGCATCTTGCCTATGCCGTCTGTACCATCACTCATTCATATATCTTTATGACATATTCTTTATCCCTTACACTTGTGTTGTATAAGGAGTAGTTGTGGAATTGTTTAGGTTAGATTACTTGTTGGTTATTACTGCACTTGTCGAACTAGAGCACAAGCATTCGCTACAACTCGCATAACATCTGCTAACCTGTGTATGACAAATAACATTTGATTGATTGTGATTTGGTGAGCACTGAGCCACCTGGGCTGGCTTGCGGCTAGGGTTCTTTGTGAGCCTGAAATAGCCGTGGCTGCCTCCTGGGCTAGGTGTGTCTGTTGCCTCTAATCACGCCTACTCTAATGACCCTGCTGACCCCAGAGCTGGAGAGGAAGTGAAAGTCACATGTTACAGCTGTCAGAAACAAACAGAGCAGACAAAGCCAACAAGCACATTCTCTGTCTTGGATCTGAATCACTCCACCCAAAAGAGAAAAGAAGCAATAAAAAAACTGCTCATGACCAATCCATAAACATTCATTTTGAAAGTGAAAGAGGACGATGAAATGGACACCGTTCTCGTGGACTGTAACGTTAGGTAATGTTGGGTTTGCTATTTGTCTGCTAGCTACGTTACTAAAGCTAGATATGCATATTGTTGACAATGATCATTTTGTAGATGATAATGCTAGCAGGTGGTCGACAGCATTTTCACCCGTCCCAGGACCACCCCAGAAAATGCATTCTAGCTATAAAAATTCAGTACAGTAACATCACACAAGACATGATTATCAGGGAATACGTGGAGACCTGCTTAGAGTCAACATGTCATTATCAGGGAGATACTGGTGGAGACTGTGCTTTAGAGTCAACATGTCATTATCAGGAGATTACTGGTGGAGACCGTTTGCTTTAGAGTCAACATGTCATTATCAGGAATACTGGTGGAGACTGTGCTTTAGAGTCAAACATGTCATTATCAGGGAGATACTGGGGAGACTTGTGCTTTAGAGTCAACAGTCATTATCAGGGAGATACTGGTGGAGACCGTTTGCTTTAGAGTCAACATGTCATTATCAGGGAATACTGGTGGAGACGCTTGCTTTAGAGTCAACATGTCATTATCAGGGAGATACTGGTGGAGACCGTTTGCTTTAGAGTCAACATGTCATTATCAGGGAGATACTGTGGAGACCGTTTGCTTTAGATCAACATGTCATTATCAGGGAGTACGTGGGAGACCGTAGCTTTAGAGTCAACATGTCATTATCAGGGAGATACTGGTGGAGACCGTTTGCTTTAGAGTCAACATGTCATTATCAGGGAGATACTGGTGGAGACTGTCTTTAGAGTCAACATGTCATTATCAGGAGATACTGGGGGAGACCGTTTGCTTAGAGTCCCAACATGTCATTATCAGGGAGATACTGGTGGAGACCGTATGCTTTAGAGTCACATGTCATTATCAGGGAATACTGGTGGAGGACTGTGCGCTTTAGAGTCAACATGTCATTATCAGGGAGATACTGGTGGAGACTGTGCTTTAGAGTCAACCTGAGGCTGTACAAGTTGTGGTCGTACAAACCCCAACATTGAAAGCGAGGTAAGCTTTGTTATGTTTTTTGGGGGAATTCAATCATTATTTTGCTGGTAAATCGACCAAAATTGTTAGCTATGTTTAGCCTGTTTAGCACATTGCCTGCCTATATACAGCAATGATTCCAACTTTGTGTTAACCACCCACCAGATCCACTGAAGGAATTTCCAGCGTAAACAATGGCTCATCAAGTAACCAATGGCTCATCAAGTAACCATTGGCTCATCAAGTAAACAATGGCTCATCAAGTAACCAATGGCTCATCAAGTAACCAATGGCTCATCAAGTAACCAATGGCTCATCTGCATGACATATTGGTGAGCCATGAAGTCACAGGATGGTTACATTAGCATGTTACCCTGGTTACATGAACAACATTCCATCCATAGTATGTTTAAAAAAATATACACAGGATACAAGTGGGGTGTATACAGGAGTACGAAATTGCATTGTAATCGTGTACTATTGAAGTAACAATTTGTCTTCTGTTTACATACAGTGCCAACAACCCCACACACAGACTCAGACTCGTCCCTCCAGTCCCAGTCTGAGCAAGAGTATCTCTACGAACACCAGTGCTATTGGCTTGGTTGGAAACKTTTTGTTCATACAGAATGGCAGACATTATTTTGAGTATACTTAAGACATTAATATACAATAACATTGAGTTAGAATATTATCTACCTCCTCTCTCTCTCAGGTGAGATCATGGCCAGTATATTACCGGTTGTGTTAAGTACTTAAGTACAAAATACTTTAAAGTACTACTTAAGTTGTTTTTTGGGGTATCTGTACTTTATTAGTAACATTTTTGACAAATTGTACTTTTCCTAAAGAAAATAATGCACTTTTTACTCCGTACGCTTTCCCTGGTACCCAAAAACACTCATTACATGTTTTATGCTTAGCAGGACAGGAAAATTGTCCAGTTMAGTCTCTTATCAAAATAACATCCCTGGTCATTTCTACTGCCTGTGATCTGGAGGACTCACTAAAACACACATGCTTCATTTGTAAATTATGTCTGGAGTGTGCCTCTGGCTATCAGTACATTTAAAAAAAAAAAAAAAATTTTTTGGGGCTGTCTGGTTTGTTTAATGTTAGGAATTTGAAATTATTTATACTTTTGACACTGATTGGTCACACCATAATCATCTCCTCCTCTAATTGGATAACCACTCCTAACAGAGGTTATTTCAGACTGTAGTAGAGAGTGGAGAGTACAACAGTACGGCTTCAAATGTTTTCTCTATTCTCAATCTGGCCTTGAAATAGCATGTGAGACTAGAGACCTCTCTGGAATGCTTGTGTATCATGTGATTGTGAGTCCATCCATCGTTACTCGTTACTGCTACCTGGACAGGTGTTTGATGTTGTCTCCTTCTGTACTGTTGCTCTGGCTAATTGACCATGTAATGAACCAATTATCTTCCTCCACAGATTAACTCCTTAGAAAGGTAGGGAGGGTGTATGAATGTGTGTGAATGTATTTGGATATGTGAATGTGAGCAAACTGTGTGT
>NW_019942745.1:362865-366654 GCF_002910315.2 Salvelinus sp. IW2-2015 | reverse complement strand
TGGTGTTTGTATCGTGTGTGTGTGTGTGTGTGTGGGGGGTGTGTGTGTGTTTGTGTGGGGTGGTGTGTGTGTGTGGTTGTGGTGTGTGTTGTGGTGTGTGTGTGTGGTGTGCTGTGTGTGTCGTGTGTGTGTTGTTGTGTGTGTCTGTGTGTGCAGTGGTGCGGTGCTGCGTGCGTGCGTGCAAGCGTACGCTGTGTGTTCACCAGCTTGTATGTAAGACTGCAGTGTCTGCAATTCATCCTTGCCATGCTCTCACTTAGTCCCCTATCCCCTCTAAATCACTATGTAACGGACTGGATGGGGTTCGAAGTGGCTGATTGGTAACATTCCTCCGTTAGGCCCGTAACCAGCGTTGCTCTCCTAATGGGTATACTCAGCACCAAACCTCGATTAACATTCACAGTGTTCCTCTCCTAATGGACTAATACTGATACACCAAACATTTCACAGATGTTCCACTCCTAGATGGACTAATACCAGCACCAAACATTCCCGTGTTACACTCCTAATGGACTAATACTGACGCACCAAACATTCACAGTGTTCCACTTCCTAATGGATATACCTGAGCACCAAACATTCACAGTGTTCCTCCCCTACATGGACTATTTTTTTTTTCATACTACAGCCACCACATTCACAGTGTTCCAGTCCTTAATGGACTAATACTGAGCACCAACACATTCACAGTGTTCCACTCCTAATGACTGTATTACTGGAGCACCAAACATTCACAGTGTTCCACTCCTAATGGACTATACTGAGCACCAAACATTCCGCGGGTCCACTCCTAGATGGGACTAATACTCCGCACCGAAAACATTCAGTCGTATCCACGTCTAATGGACTAATACTGGCACCAAACCTTCACGTGTTCCTCTCCTAATGGGACTAGATACTGAGCACAAACATTCAAACCATTGTTGCATCCTAAATGGACTGAAATACGGTGAGCACCAAACTCACAGCTGGTGTCCACTCCTAATGGAGCTAATACCAGCACCAAACCCAAACATTCACAGTGTTCCCTGTCCTAATGGAGTAATACTGACACCCAACATTCACAGTGTTCCCTCCGTAATGGACTCAGATACTGAGCCCAAACATTCACAGTGTTCCTCTCCTAATGGCTAATACTCAGCACCAAATTCACAGTGTTCCCGTCCTAATGGACTAATACTGAGCACCAAACATTTCACCAGTGTATCCACTCCTAAATGGACTATAATACTGAGCACCAAACATTTCACAGTGTCCACTCCTAATGGACTAATACTGAGCACCAAAACATTCACAGTGTTCCTCTCCTAATGGACTAAATACTGAGCACCAAACATTCACAGTGTTCCACTCCTAATGGACTACTACTGAGCACACCAAACATTCACAGTGTTCCACTCCTAATGGACTAATACTGACGCACCAAACATTTCACAGTGTTCCCTCCTAATGACTAATACTGAGCACCAAACATTCACATGTTCCACTCCTAATGGACTAATACTGAGCACCAAACATTCACAGTGTTTCCTCTCCAATGGACTAATACTGGCACCAAACATTCACAGTGTTCCACTCCTAATGGACTAATACTGAGACCAACCAAAACATTCACAGTTTTCCTCTCCTAATGGACTAATACTGAGCACCAAACATCACAGTGTTCCACCCTAATGGACTAATACTGCAGCACCAAACATTAACATTCACAGTGTTCTCCACTCGAATGGACTAATACTGAGCACCAAACATTCACATGTTCACTACTAATGACTAATACTGACACCAACCCTCCACTCTACCACATCTCCAGCTCGCTTCACCCAACTCGCCGACTAACTGCGCAGCCACCACAACATTCACCAGCTTCCACTCCCCCCCCTACACCTCTACTACACTCATCCACGCCCCAACACCACTTCCACCACGTGTTCACCTCTTAACTGACCTCACTCAACTGACCCGCACACACACTTCCACGCTCGCTCTTCTCTCTCCCATCGCACTCCCATACCTACTGAGCACCAAACCCTCATCTCACCACATTCCACAGCTCCCCTCCACTCCACATCGCGCCACCTCCCCACTCACTGACACCAACCCTCCCACCACGCCTGTTCCACTCTCAACCCTTCTTCACCTCATCACTGAGCCACCACAACCTCACAGTGTTCCTCCTAATGGCCGCTAATACCCTGCAGCCACCACATTAAAATAGGTTTACTCAAAGTGGACAAATCATAGATGTTATGCTGAGAGGTAGATGTCCATTCTCCCCTGTCCTCAGTGATTCTCTCTGCAGAACAAAGAGACAGGATGAAGTTTTATAACCCAACCCTAGCCTGTGGTTGACCAATTAGAATTCCTTGCAATAAAACTTGGCCAATGGGCTAATAACAAGTAKCCTGTTWCAGGCTCAATGCCAAGACACATTCCTCCCAAGTCTCTGACCCATTGATCATTAATTCCCTATTACAGAAAAAAACACTATTTCCATTTAATTTAATTCCCTCTTGACCTTTAGTCCTCTGCATTGTGTATTTRTATTTGAAATACTCGTACGCTCCCCACTAGACCATTTTAAACAAATAAATATACTTAAAATGTATTTTTAGAAAGAAAAAAAAATTTAAAACATGAAAAATAGACAGTATAAAAAAATCATTAACAGTAAACATCAAATCATTTACACCTTACATTTCTATAAAACACAAAGGGCATATTCTAAATACTGTCGCAATAAGAAATAGATTTCAAACAAGTATTAACATGTGTAATGATGATGTCCCGTATGTTTTTACCACATCCTGTATTAGAAGGAAACTCACCCCCCCAAAAAAGTTGTCTACAAGACAAATCAAATCATCCTATWGGCAAGGTACTCATTCACAGAGTCCTTTAAAAGTGACCAGCTCTTCCACACTGGTATCCGTCCCACATATATAATATACACATAGATAACTATTAGAAATGATATTCTGACAGTCTGCCGGTAGTGAACTTGTCTTCTTCTGTTCCACTGGTTGATAAGGGCATCTCTAATAAACACTTCACCGGTGTATCATTTCAGGGACTGTCCAGTATCGGTAGGGATATTGCTGCAGCTTCAGACAGTAGCTTTTCATAACCTGTAACGAAGGAAACAARAAAAGTGAAAGCAACATGTCCTGGTTTCAAGAGAAATTGATATTTCACATAGATTTCCCCTAAGTAAGCATGTCTCAATTTTCAGGAAAAAGTTGGACATTTCACATAGATATCCCTAACAGGACGACTGCGGTGAACAACATAGAAGCTTATCAGGTTCCTGATCATCTTACTATGCTTCTTCAACCGAGATTGACCCCCGATTGCTAGTCAATCAGTTCYTTATTCTCCAGGCTCCGCTTGTCATCAAAATGGACAACCTTGCGATGAGTGACATCTACAGTATCTGTCGTGATTTTCCCTGGACTGCTGACCTCGTTATGAGCAAAACTTGATAAGGACCTTCCCATTTTGGCCCTAATGTCTCTGTAACATATTTCTTTACCATCACACACTGTCCTGGTACTACGTCATGTCCCCCCTCGGGACTTATTCCCCACGCCTCTTTAACTTGTCTGTCTGCTTCCCCTGCTGCATTAGAGTGTTGTATGCAATAGTTAAGCAGGATAGACTGGCAGATGCATGCCTACGGTATTTGTAGTATACGGGCAACAATAAAACCACAGGGTTGAGTCCGTTTGGGGTCGTACAGGTCGACCCTGTTCACACAAGGCGTTAGATTGAGAAAAGCGACGTTCACTT
>NW_019942745.1:354581-362235 GCF_002910315.2 Salvelinus sp. IW2-2015 | reverse complement strand
GTTGGGCCGGCTTCATGGCACCCGGCTCGATGCCCAACCTAGCCCTACCAGTGCGGCAAGGTGGAATAGCCCGCACTGGGCTAAGCACGCATACTGGGGACACCGTGCGCTCCACCGCATAACACGGTGTCTGACCAGTACGACGCCCTCTCACTCCACGGTAAGCCCGGGGAGTTGGCTCAGGTATCCAACCCGGCTTCGCCGCACTCCCCTTTAGACCCCCCCAATACATTTTTGGGTGAGCCTCTCGGGCTTCCAGCCTCTCTTACGTGCTGCCTCCTCAATCCACCGCTCCTGGGCTGTGGCTGCCTCCTTCTCCTCCCGAGAGCGGCGATTCTCTCCAACCTTAGCCCAGGGTCCTTCTCCGTTGAATATTTGCTCCCAAGACCATTCCTCCTGGTACCGCTGCTTCTGTTGCTGCTGCCCATTTCCACGCTGCTTGGTCCGGGTTTGGTGGGAGTTTCTGTAACGGTTTTCTTCCTGGGATGAAGGAGAGGACCAAAATGCAGCGCGGTTAGTGTTCAACATGTTTAATTTGACAATAAACGGTGAACACTTACAACAATACAAAAACAACAAACGTGAAAGCCGAGACAGTCCTATCTGGTGCAGAACACAAACACAGAGACAGGAAACAAACACCCACAAAATCCCAACACAAAACAAGCCTCCTATATATGATTCTCAATCAGGGACAACGATTACCATCTGCCTCTGATTGAGAACCATATTAGGCTGGACATAGAAACAGACAAACTAGACACACAACATAGAATTCCCACCCAGCTCACGYCCTGACCAACACTAAACAAGCAAAACACATAATAACTCTGGTCAGGACGTTACACCATTGTAGTTACTGCCCAGCCTGCCTTCCTCACACCCTCCTCCACAGTGCTTGAACCGTCTGTGTATAAGAWAAACTCAGGCTTTTCCAACGGATTACTCTTAGTAAACCCCATCAGAGAGCTGATCCAAAACCAACTCACAACAGTCGTGTTCAAGGAATGTGGTATCTGGAGGAAGCATCAGAGTAGCTGGATTACATGGTGTGTCACGTTGTATGAGGATGTTAGGAACCTCCAACACCGTTGACCACTTGTTCCAACGAGCAGCTGTGATCTGCGCAGCTCGATTCATTTTCAAAAGAGTATGAACAGCATGTGGACACTTGATAGTAGAGCCTGCTTAGCTCTGAGACAGGGACCCCATCCCAACCCCACCTCATCCAGTTTATAAAAATAGTTGCCTACAGGTTTCTGTTTTTTATTTTTTTTTATTTTTTTAATAACGTTCCCAAGGTAAACGGACTATTTCTCAGGTCCAGATCGTAGAATATGCATATAATTTACAGATTAGGATAGAAAACACTCCAAAGTTTCCAAAACTGTCAAAATATTGTCTGTGAGTATAACAACACTGATTTTGCAGGCGAAAACCTGAGGAATATTTTTTTTTTATCTGTGTTTTATTTCCCATCTTTCTTCCATTTAAAGGGGTATCAACCAGATTCCTTTTCCAATGGCTCCCTCAGGCTGTGACCAGGCTTTAGACATAGTTTCAGGCTTTTATTTTGAAAAATTWGTTAGATTTTTCAGGTGTCCTTTGATTAGTTCCTGCGCGCGAGAGAGGTAGCTCTCCATTTTCTTTCTCTCTTTTATTGAATAGGTTACGGTCCGGTTGAAATATTATCGATTATATATGTTAAAAACAACATGAGGATTGATTATAAAAAACATTTGACATGTTTCCACGAACATTACGGATACTTTTTGGAATTTTCGTCGAACGGAACGAGGCTGTTGTTTTCTGAACATAACGCGCAACCCAAATGCCGTTTTTTTGTTATAAAAGTAATATTTATCGAACAAAAATAACATTTATTGTGTAACTGGGAGTCTCGTGAGTGCAAACATCCGAAGATTATCAAAGGTGAGCGAATAATTTTATTGCTTTTCTGACTTTCGTGACCAAGCTAATTTGAGGCTAGCTCTTCTTAGTGTTTTGTCTAGTGATTGATAAACTCACAAACGCATGGATTGCTTTCGCTGTAAAGCATATTTTCAAAATCTGACATGATAGGTGGATTAAMAACAAGCTAAGCTGTGATTTGATATATTTCACTTGTGATTTCATGATTATAAATATTTTTACTATTATTTTTGAATTTGGCGCTCTGCAATTCAGCGGTTGTTTACAAAAATGATCCCGCTAAAGGGATCCGTGCGGCAAGAAGTTAAGCCAGGTGAGGTCACCGCATGTGTGGGGGGTGGGACAACAGGGCTATCTATGGAATGTTGGGCAGGGCTGGAGGCTCTACAGTGAAATAAGACAATAATAACTAACCAAATCAGCAATAGACAAGGCATGTTGACATTAGGGAGAGGCATGTGTAGCCGAGTGATCATAGGGTCCAATGAGCATCAATAGGTGAGTCAGRGAGCCATTCGGTAGTCGCTACTACGCTAGGCGAGCTGGAGACACGATGATTCAGACAGCTAGCGGGCCAGGGCTAGCAGATGGGCCTTCGGCGACGTCGCAACGGAAAAGCATGTTGAAACCACGTCGGACGATTATGTCGACAGACCAGTCGTTATGGATCGGCAGGGCTCCGTGTCGGCAATAAAGGATCCATTCCAATTGGCAAAAGAGGTATTGTAGCTCAAGAATTAGCTGGTAGACCTTATCGGCTAGCTGGGAGATGGGCCTAGCTCGAGGCTAGCTCAAGGCTAACTGGTGCTTGCTTCGGGACAGAGGCGTTAGCCAGCAATAGCTAATTGAATGCAGCTAGCTAGCTGCGGTGATCCGGTGTAATGGACCAGGGCTTGCGGCAGGAATCCGGTGATGAGGTAGAGAAAAAGCAGTCCAATATGCTCTGGGTTGATATCACGCTGTGTAGACTGGCAGGTATTGACCGAGCTGAAGCTGGCTGGTGTCCGAGTTAACCGTGGAGACCGCTAGCAGTGGCAAACTGACTACTAGCTAGTAGCTAGTTAGCTGGCTAGCTTCTGATGGGGGCTCCATTTCTAAAGTATAAAAATAGCAGATTCGTACCACATTGGGTGAGGCGGGTTGCAGGAAAGTATATTCAGTTCGTAGATGGAAAGTGAGATTAAAATATATACGGAAGAAATTAGGAAAATGACTATTTACACGGGACAAGACGGGACGAGACAAACACACGTCCGACTGCTATGCCATCTTGGAATCCAATGTCTCATATACATAAAATCTGTCTGATATACAGAGAATGTCTAACTTGACAAAAACAAGATGGTCTTTAATGGTATTAGCCAAAATAAGAACTCGACTTGATAACCGACATTGCAGAGAGATAGAGATAATTTGAGGGCCCTTGGTGAACAGATATAAACCTTAAAAGAAGAAATTCAACAATTACAGTCGAGGGTCGTAAAAGCAGACTGGGCCCCGTCCTGTGGACCCTTTTTTCCCTCAATCGACCCTGAGGCTGAGTTGGGCAAGGATGATCGGGTTTCAAGCATCTGGTCAGCCTGGCTTTGAGTCAATAGATTCTGACAGTGGTGACGAACGATGTCTTAGGCCAACCAGAACACAGACTGTAAAAGTAAACAGTAATCACACATAAATCAGCATCTCCAAACCAGTTAGATGAATGGTCAAAAACTTTGAAACGTCCACAAGACATGGGTATGAAGACATGGGACCATTTGAAGCCTGATAAGAAACTCTACAATCTGCATACGGTTAGAACAACCGTGAACATGGCGTACCTGAAGAAAAGGTTTATAGAGCTGTGGGTGGTGAAGAGCAATATGTGGCCAATGGATGGAGAGCCATACATGTTTTCATTAAGGGTCTGACCAATGCAACCACCAATTGGCGAGAGGTAACTAAATATGTTTAAAAAAATGAAACTAACATTTGTTGAATATGAAGAAAGGTTTAGAGCAGAGGTGGTTAGACACAGTGGATTACCTGACTAACGTTTGTTGAATATGAAGAAAGGTTTAGAGCAGAGGTGACTAGACACAGTGGGTTACCTGACTAACGTTTGTTGAATATGAAGAAAGGTTTAGAGCAGAGGTGACTAGACACAGTGGGTTACCTGACATGGAAGATGCCATTTTTGGAGGAACTGAGTGTCACCCATCAGCTGATGCAATCCATACATGTGATTTGTGAAAAAACTTTTGTTTCCACAACTACTGATTGGCCAAAACTACGGCGACATCATCGACAGGCTCTCATGACTGGACAGAGACATCAATCAACATAATAAACCGGCTGTTATCAGAGTTGTGCAGGTTCCCGAGTGAAACCAAACAACATTATTCGTTCAGCAGAAGAGAAACATGGTGTATGTCACTATTGCGGGATTTCCGGTCACTGGCGACGAAACTGTCGGAAAAGAAAACGTGTTCTTATGAGGAATGGCCAGGAGAAGCAGAGTCCGTCAAAGGGAAAATGGAATCGCGACAACAGCCCCAATGACACAATGCTGATGCAGACATGGAAGAAGCTCTCTCCGGCTATGTAAGAACCGACGCTGGAGTAGAGAAGCAGGTACATTTTAATTTTGCACAGACATGGATCAGGACAGGAACAGCGTCAGAACCGGGTAACATGGTAACATACGGCAATTAATGCTGAGGGAACAGACAGAGGAAATAACTGAGKTGATTGAGCATCGGCGATGCGCGTGACAAGGGAAACAGGTGTGCGTAATGATGGTGACAGGAGTGCGTAGTGCTGGACAGCCTGGTGCCCTCGAGCGCCAGGGAGGGAGAGAGGGAGAAGGCGTGACAGGCTCAGAAGCAGAGTTTGCTAGATGCTGTGGAGAGAAACTAACCCCCCTCCCGTCTCAGCAGGTGTTCAGATGGAATATTTGTAAACAGGATGGTTAACAACTTTGCAGTATATTTTTTAGTAGATACGGGTGCTGAAGGTACTGTATTGCCCATTTCTTATGCAGAACATATGTGTCCTCAGTACATGGGCAAGAGGAGGAGAGCAACAGGAGTAGGGGGGGAGGGGCGGCAGATATGAAACAGACCAAACCATTATCAATTTATATTGGTCCAATGAAGATTGATGCAGGGGTGTGGACAGACTTTCATGTTATTACCCAACATTTCTGAAGGAAAGTGCGTGTCAAGGTTTCTCCAGTTTAGAACCTATTTGAACATTTACTCCTGAGGTGCTGACTGTTGCACCCTTGACAACTACTGTGATTATTATTATTTGACCATGCTGGGTATTTATGATTTGAACATCTTGGCCATGTTCTGTTAATCTCCAACGGCACAGCCAGAAGAGGACTGGCACCTCATAGCCTGGTTCTCTCTTGGTTTCTTCCTAGGTTTTGGCCTTTCTAGGGAGTTTTTTCCTAGCCAGGCCTCTCTACAACTGTAACGGGCTCCTCTTCCTCTTTCTCCGAAGAGGAGGAGCAGCGGATTGAACCAAAATGCAGAGTCTTGATCATGAATGATTATTAAAGAAAAAACATGAAAACACGAAACTTCACTTGAAACTAACACCATAAAAACGACGTAGACAGACCTGGACAGAGACGAACTTACATGGGAACATGCGATAAACGAAGAACAACACAAGAGGAAAATGGACTACATTTAACAAATGACGAACGAACCGAACGCAAACAGTCCGTATGGTGCAAACAACACAGCACACAGGAGTAACAACCACGGCCAGAAACAACAATGTGACCCACCTAGTCCTTATATGGGGTGGAACAGAAGGGAGTATGAAAAACACTGCCCTCAATTGGGAGAACCATATTAGGTACCATTTAAACCAACATAGAAAAGAAACATAGACTGCCCACCCAAACCCCGTCTGACCAGCTAACCATACCAAAACTAACAGAAAACAGGTCAGGAGTGACATACACCTGCAGTGCTTGTGTTTGGGTTTTAGGCTGGGTTTCTGTACAGCACTTTGAGATATCAGCTGATGTAAGAAGGGCTATATAAATACATTTGATTTGATTTGATTTGGACTACAGAGAAAAATGTKTGGAACTTTGGATATGGAACCAGTGTGCTTGACAGGTGTTCCCCCACCTTGCACAAAACAATATCCCATTAGCAAGGGTGACATGGCCGCTACTAAAGTAGTGATGAAAGATCTATGTAACATGGGTATAGTTTAAAATGACACATTATGCTCTCTAACAGCCCAATATGGCCAGTGGAAAAAAATCAAGTGGTGACTGGCGAGTGACACTGGACTACAGGAATGCAAATGAAGCCGTCTCCAAGCTCACTCCGCTGGCGGCTTGGCACTTCAACCATGTTTTCCTCATTGTCACCCGCTCACTCTGTGTTCTCGGTCATTGATGGGTTCTGGGTTCTGGTCGGTACCACAGAGGTCCATCCATGGCTTGTTTTTTCTGTAGATGGTCGCCTGTATCAGTGGACAAGGATTCCTACTTCATAATRGTCCTTCCATTTACCATCAGGCATTGCGGAGACATCTCCAAGATCTCCTTCAGATGTCATCTGTTGTCATGCAATATGTTGATGATATATTGTTGGCATCAGAAGATGAGGAAACCCATTCTAAGGATTTACAATCACTGTTAGACCACTTGCATGCCAAAGGAGCCAGTGGAAGCGCAGGGCGCCAAATTCAAACAACAGAAATCTCATAATTAAAATTCCTCAAAACATACATGTATTTTACACCATTTTAAAGATAAACGTGTTGTTAATCCCACCACGKTGTCCGATTTCAAAAAGGCTTTATGACGAAAGCACACCAAACRATTATGTTAGGTSAGYRMCTAKTCACAGAAAAACACAGCCATTTTTCCAGCCAAAGAGAGGAGTCACAAAAAGCAGAAATAGAGATAAAATGAATCACTAACCTTTGATGATCTTCATCAGATGACACTCATAGGACTTCATGTTACACAATACATGTATGTTTTGTTCGATAAAGTTCATATTTATACCCAGAAATCTCAGTTTACATTGGCGCGTTATGTTCAGTAATGTTTTGCTTCCAAAACATCCGGTGATTTTGCAGAGAGCCAAATAGATTTACAGAAATACTCATAAACGTTGATGAAAATACAAGTGTTATACATGGAATTAAAGATCCACTTCTCCTTAATGCAACCGCTGTGTGAGATTTCAAAAAAACTTTACGGAAAAAGCACACCATCCAATAATCTGAGTACGGCGCTCAGACACAAAAACAAGCCATACAGGTACTCGCCATGTTGTGGAGTCAACAGAAGTCAGAAATAGCATTATAAATATTCACTTACCTTTGATGATCTTCATCGGAATGCACTCCCAGGAATCCCATTTCCACAATAAATGTTTGTTTTGTTCGATAAAGTCCATAATTTATGTCCAAATACCTCCTTTTTGTTCACGCATTTAGTTCTCAAATCCAAATTCATGAGGCGCGAGCACTAGGTCCAGACGAAATGTAAAAAAAAATCCGTTACAGTTCGTAGAAACATGTCAAACGAAGTATAGAATCAATCTTTAGGATGTTTTTAACATAAATCTTCAATAATGTTCAGGGGCTATCACACTGCAGGTGGTGGTTGTCATGTCACACTGCGGCAGCGATTCCAAATAGGCTTTAGGCACAACATTACTAAAGTATATGACATTTTTCTAAATAGTATTTGAAC
>NW_019942745.1:347262-348698 GCF_002910315.2 Salvelinus sp. IW2-2015 | reverse complement strand
TCCACCGGAGAATTCATTTGTCTTTAGAAAATGCAATGGAACGCAGCTAACTCTCATGGGCGCCCGCGAGACTGAGCTCATGGCACTCTGCCAGACCTCTGGTTGAAACAGCTCTCATTCTCTCCCCCTTCACAGTAGAAGCCTCAAAAAAAAAAAAACGTCTAAAGACTGTTGACATCTAGTGGAAGCCGTAGGGAGTGCAATCGGACCAAATTTACACTGTATCTTGGAAAGGCAAAGAGTTGAAAGACTACAAACCTCAGATTTCCCACTTCCTGGTTGGATTTTTTCTCCGGTTTTTGTCTGCCATATGAGTTCTGTTATACTCACAGACATCATTCAAACAGTTTTAGAAACTTCCGAGTGTTTTCTATCCTAATCTACTAATAATATGCATATCAAACCACAACACCAAACAACACCAAACCACTCCACCAAACACCACCAACAACACCAGCACCACCAAACACCCAAACAACAACACCAGGTCTGCAACCCACCTGGAGCACAGCGTTTGTCTGGGTATGAACACTGGAGATCTATCTATCTGAATGTGGTGAGGGGGTCTCATTAAGCAAAACAGTGAGCATGTATGAGGTGATTCCACACAAACAACTGTAAAAAATCATTATTTATTTCGTATGGAAGGCCGTTCATGTCTTTAACGTGCCAAAATTAACACGTCAAATAAACTTTTATTTCGACACTTCAAAAAACAAAATGTTATTATATAATGGTGTGTGCACTGAAGTGGCAAGCCAAGCACCACCACTACGGTCAGTCCACTACGGACGTGGAGTTGAGTTGACAGGGATTCTGGGACGGTAGTGGAGATACTGACCAGTAGTGGTAGCTGCCGTAGTGGACTGACCCGTAGTGTTAGCTGACCGTGTTACTGGGGACCGTAGTGGACTGACCGTAGTGTTTCTGGGGACCGTAGTGGACTGACCGTGTTGACTGACCGGTAGTGTTTGACCTGACCGTAGTGGACTGACCGTAGTGTTACTACCGTAGTGGGGTGACTGACCGTAGTGGACTGACCATAGTGGACTGGACCGTAGTGGACTGACGTAGTGGACTGACCCATAAAGTGGACTGACCGTAGTGGAACTGACCGGTTAGCTGACCGTAGTGGACTGACATAGTGTTTCTGACCGGTAGTGACTGACCATAGTGGATGACCGTAGTGGACTGACGTGGTACTGAACGCATTAGTGTGACTGACCGTAGTGGACTGACCGTAAGTGTGGACTGACCGTAGTGGACTGACGCATAGTGGATGCTGACCGTAGTGACTGACATAGTGTTACTGACCGTAGTGGACTGACCATAGTGGACTGACCGTAGTGGACTGGACCGTAGTGGAACTGACCGTAGTGGACTGACCGAGTGGAGCTACTGTAAGTGGACTGACCATAGTGGAAGCTGAAGTGGAT
>NW_019942745.1:338706-343706 GCF_002910315.2 Salvelinus sp. IW2-2015 | reverse complement strand
AGTGGTTGACGACATGTGCGTTCTAGACACCTGGATCGTAATCTCACCCTGACCGTAGTGACTGACCGTAGTGGACCTGACCGTAGACTGGCTGACCATAGTGGTCTACCGTCAGCCAGCCAGCCAGGCAGTCAGCCAGCCAGCCAGCCAGCCAGCCAGCCACAGCCCAAGAAGTTGCATCTTATTCATTCTTGTCAAATGACAGAATAAAAATCAAGCATTTTGTCAACATCAATGAAAGTTTGAAAACTGGAAGTAGTCTCCCTGCTACCTTGATTTCGGTTTGCAGTCTAACAAAGTCACTAAAATCTTTGATACAGATGTTATTGGCAACTTCTTGGGTACCTAGCTAGTACCAACGTAACCAGCCTGAAAACAATGTCAAGAAACTGTATTCTCCATATTCTTAGCAATGATTTAGGAATATTGAAAWCCTTTGGAAATCAAACTTCAGATCATGAAAATAACTAGCTAAATRATGAACTAAACAAGCTAGCCAGCTACCTAGCCCTGATGCCCCAAGCTATAGCAGCTAGCTAGCCTTWTACTCTGGCTAGTGGCTTTACAGGAATGGGTCTGACCTTCTAATAAAACTGTCTTATAAATTCGGGCCATTCAGAGGATAACACCAAGATAGTTAGCTAGCGTTCTCAGAGCATGAGCAGACCAGCTGGCTGGAACGTTTACGGATATATTCAATCTCTCCCTATCCCAGTCTGCTGTCCCCACATGCTTCAAGATGTCCACCATTATTCCTGTATCCAAGAAATCAAAGGTAACTGAAATAAATGACTATCGTACCCGTGGCACTTACTTCTGAAAATCAGCTTCTATMTCAAGGCGATCAGACTGTAAAATAGCCATCAGTAGCACCTTAGAGGCTGCTGCCCTATATACATAGACTTGAAATCATTAGCCACTTGAATAATGTTTACCTATTTTGCATCTCATCTCATATGTATATACTGTATTCTTTTCTATTGTATCTCAGTCTATTCCCGCTCTGACATTGCTCGTCCAAATATTTATATATTCTTAATTCCATTTGTTTACTTTGGATTTGTGTGTATTGTTGTGAAATTGTGACATATTACTTGTTAGATATTACTGCACTGTTGGAGCTAGAAACACAAGCATTTCGCTACTCCCGCAATAAAACATCTGCTAAACACAAAGGTGACCAATCAAATTTGATTTGACCTATAGCTACTTTAAATAGATGATGTCATTTTGACATATTTTGGCGGGAAAAATTGTTTTCATCCATCAGCTAGCAAGGTTTTTTTTTCAGACCAGAATTCCCAGAGCTTGGAGAAGTGTGTCTGCCTCGTGCTTCAGCGGCAGGTTTTCCAGCATCATACCAGTGAGTCACTGTGACATGAAATACATTTACATGTTACATTTTTTTGTCATTTACCATACCTTCTAATCCAGAGCGATTCACAGTCATAGCGAGTTTCCTCAATAAGTTAATTATTATCAGTGCCGTGGGTTTAATTTAAGATATTCTTTGAATAGGTAGGATTTCAGATGTTTTCAGAAGATGAACAAGGGACTCTGCTGTCCTAGGTCCAGGGGGAAGATGAGCAGGGACTCTGCTGTCCTAGCTATAGGGGGAAGCTGGTTCCACCGTTGGGGTGCCAGGACAGAGATCAGCTGAGCGGGAGCTGAACCCCCGTAGGTGTGAGACGGTCAAGAGACCAGAGGTGGCAGAACAGAGTCCTCGGGTTGGGGTGCAGGGTTTCCTCTTGCTGCTCCGTAGGCAAGTACCTTGAAGAGGATTTCCGCTTCGACTGGAAGCCAGTGGAGTGTGCGGGATGACATTAGAGAACTTGGAAGGGTTTAACACCAGGTGGGCTGTGGCTTTCTGGATAAGTTGCAGGGGTTTAATGGCACAAGCAGGGAGCCCAGCCAACACAGAGTTGCTGTAGACTAGACGGGAGATGACAAGACATTAGGACCTGCACCGCTTCCTTTGTGAAGAAACATCATACTCTAAGGATGTTGTAGTACATGAACCTGCAGGAGCGACATCACTGCTTTGATGTTTGTAGAGATTGACAGGGTGTTGTCTAGGGTCACGCCACATTTCTCTGCACTCTGGGAGGGTGACACCATGGAGTTGTCAACCGTGATGGAGAATTCTTGAAGTGGGCAGGCCTTCCCAAGAAGGAAGAGCAGCTCCATCTTGTTGAGATGTCTGCCAGGCACGCAGAGATGCATGTCGCCACCTGGGTGTCAGTAGGGTGGAAGGAGAATAGTAAWTGAGTGTCATCCACATAACCATGTGAGGATATGATGGAGCCGAGTAACTTGATTTATAGAGAAAAGAGTAGAGGGCCTAGAACCGAGCCCTGAGGGACACCAGTAGTGAGAGTGCAGACTTAGATACTCTCTCCGTCACCTGGTARGAGCGRMCTGCCTTGTTAGTGATAGGGGACTGGGAAGGTGTGAGGTCAAAAGAGGAAAGGAAAKAAWTKAMTYGAAGTCAGGCGTTGTGCGATTGAAGTCACCCAGTAAAATGAGCTAATCAAGGTGTCAAGCTGATTGAGGAACTCTCCGAGGACACCTGCTGGGCGATAGATGACAACAATGTTTAAGCTTGAAAATGTGAACTAGCTTTGCTTCAATAAACTCGGACAGTAATTTTTTGTTTTGATATTTAGAAAGTTTGCATAGAAAATAGATGCGACATTTGCCTACTGCGGTTTGTTTCCATTTAACTATCGTGTCGATATAATGAGCTAGACGTTAATGATGTCACACCCTAAAAAGCAGCAATATCACCTAAACTTAGCAGTAGGCCTAGGCATTGAGCACTAAACTAGTGGCACCCTACAGGCAGAAATTCCACATTTGTGCGCAGCAGGGTACACTCAATTAGAAGAGTTTCTGCCACGGGGTGGGGAACGTCTGTAAAACCTACAGGGAGAGGAGCGGACAGGGATAGAAAACACACACGTGGTTGACAAAGCAACATGTTTTCTTAACTCTTTCTTGAACTGCATTGTTGTTTAAGGTCTTGTAAATCAGCATTCCACGGTGTAGACCTGTTGTATTTGGTGCATGTGACAAATAACATTCAATTTGATTTAAGTTAAGGGTGGAGAAGCMGAGCTCTCTCAATTATATAAATCTGATCTGAACATAAGTGCTTTGATGCAGAACAATGTCCAAAACAAACAGTAGCTCAGGGCACAGGGCACAGGGTTCAGGGCTCAGGGCTCAGGGCTCAGGGCTTCAGGTTTCAGGCGCCGGGTCAGGTCAGGGTTCAGGGCCTCAGGGCTCAGGACTCAGGGTTCCAGGGGCTCAGGGCCACCAGTTTTCAGGGTTCAGGGGTCATGGTTCAGGCACAGGGCTCAGGGTTCAGGGTTCAGGTTCAGGGCACAGGGCTCAGGGTTCAGGGCTCAGGGCTCAGGGTTCAGGGCACAGGGTTCAGGGTTCAGGGTCATGGTTCAGGGTTCAGGGCTCAGGGTTAAGGCACAGGGCTCAGGGTTCAGGGGTCATGGTTCAGGGTTCAGGGCTCATGGTTCAGGGTTCAGGGTTCAGGCGTTCAGGGGCTCATTGCGTTCAGGTTCAGGGTTCATGGGGGATTCAGGGCTTCAGGCCTCATGGTTTCAGGTTCCAGGGTTCATGGGCTGGAAATGGATCACTGAATATGTCAGTTCTAAGGTGAAAGACTCCACCCACAAGGAAGTGCCTCATCAGCAGAGTTTGGTCTTCAGTGCATGCACATTTCCAGACAGCAACGTGTGCATCAAACCTAACGTCAAAATGAAATACCTTCTGAAGCAAAAGTGTACTTAAGGTCTTTTGGATAGATCAGGTTCAGTGACTTTATGAGACCAAACCAACATGAATGAAACATGAAGCACCTTTTCACCCCCAATCATGACACCAACATGCTCAGGGTCTTCCCTGGTGAAATTCATTCACAAATCTTGGGGTWGAGAAGGCATGTACTGCTTCCACTTTCTGGTTGTCCGTCACAATTCCATCAGCAGAGACGATGTGGCCAAGGAACTGCAAGCGGTGTTACATCAGGTGTCACTTTTTGAGGTTCAGGCTGAGGTTTGCCTTCTCCAGCCAGAGGATGACATCTGCCAAGTCCTGGATGTGTAGAGCTTCGGACTTGGAATAGACGATGATGTCGTCTATGTACATGAAGCATTTGACTCCCTTCAGATCAGCCAACACAACCTCYATCAGCCATTGGAATATGGCCGTRGAATTCTTCCAACCAAAACTAATTTAGTTGAACTTAAATAAAGGTATCACACAGGCTGTCTTCTGATGGCTAAGAGGATACATCTTCACCTGCCCGTAGCCACTCGAGGTCCAAGGAACTGAARGTCTTTGTTCCATGCAGCGACTCAAGGATTTCCTGAAGGTTGGTCATGGGGTAGGCATCAAGGTGTGTTTTTTGAATTCATATCTCTGTAGTCAACAAAATCGGGTGCTGCCATCCTTCTTGAAGGTGAATAATRGTACATTTTGAAAACGTGTCTTTGTTCCTAAACCGCTCTGACTCGTTGTTGGACTGTATGTCACAGTGCGCACCTCGCTCTATCAGGAAGAGCGAGATAGAGCTAGAGCGAGAGCTCAGAAAAATATTAAATTGTGAACCCGCGACCAAAAATGTATCACATATAATGGATATGCCATATCTCACAATCGATTGGACATCCCCAATTTAGTATTTTCGCTGTGACAGAACATTTATATTTTTCCTAAATGTGCTTCACAGTCCTCCACATCAGACCACCCCAGCTATGGTCCTCCCCACCAGACCACCCAGCTACGGTCCCTCCCCAGCAGACCACCCCAGCTACGGTCCCTCCCACCAGACCACCCAGCTAGGTCCTCCTCCAGCAGACCACCCAGCTCAGTCCCTCCCACAGACACCACCCAGCTACGGTCCTCCCCACCAGACCACCCAGCTACGGTCCCTCCAGCAACGCAGACGCACCCCAGCTACGGTCCCTCCAAGCAGACCACCC
>NW_019942745.1:318519-338681 GCF_002910315.2 Salvelinus sp. IW2-2015 | reverse complement strand
ATCAGTGCTCCTCCGTCGAATAAATAGACTAGAATAGACTTCATACTATTCACCATACAACGCTAGTGGAAGACACAGTGACTTTAGTTAAAAACTATACTTACAACTCCCATCGACACCAATTCTAGACGACCCTCAGCATTGACCTAAAATTAACCTTACTACGATCAGAACTCATTTCTGAACAAGTTTGTAATCTGCCAGAGAATACTTGCGTTTTTCTCCCTTGACACACATGCCTGCTTGTTTTAAGCAAAAGGTGCGCACGATTGCACAACGGACTATCCAACTAGGATTATATGCACTTAGGATCCACTTAAGGGTCCAAGAGCAAACACCAGCCTTAGTAAGTTGAAACATTTACTTCGTTAGGTCCTGTTTGTCTCTAGCAGCATACTCAACCAGTTATCATCAATCCAAGTAATACACAAAGCTTCCATTAGGTCTACTCCTGTATGATCTGACTCCATGGTAAACTAATTTGGTTGTGCTGTGTCTGGTGTGTTTACAGCTGTAAAGTTATCATATATTTATCAGACTTAAGGATAGTGCCTTAAGCCAACACACCATCAATAGGAAAACCCTAGAATATTGGCGTTAGAGACAATTGCCATGGCATATAGTCATTTTGCCCAGAATATATGGATACTGTATATAGAATACAGTTCCAATTAGGATATTTCGTGTGTGGAACTATATTTTGTTTTGTTTTGTTTATGCTTTTCATTCCTTTCGGTCATTCCTTGACATTTAGGAAGCGATAGAGCCATAAACAACTGCCCCATTACAACATTCACTAGTGCCACAACCCGCTCATGGGGGATGAATGTAATTATATATGTATATTTTGTAGTGGTGTGCGTTTTAACATCGCCTAATTACTGCTCAGAATCTCGTACGGCCAGTCTGGACGACAACCAGACGACGGGTCCGGAACGGCGAACCCAAATCCGGACACCCACGGCCCATCCTTGTGGGCGGCAGCCCGCTTCAGAGAGCCTACCAAGCGGTAAACCACCCAACGGGGACCGCAACGCCGATCACCAACCAGGAATCCCCTGGCCCTCCCTGGGCGTACTTTGCAGCCTTCCAGGACACTACCAAGTACATCAGCTAGAAGGACCGCAACGCGGATCACAACCGGACATCAACTGCCATCCTTGTGATGGACTTTGCTCCGCCTTCAGAGAAGCCACCAAGTTCAAACCACCAGAGGGGACTGCAACGATGATCGTACCAAGCAGGACACCACAGTGCTGATTGTTCATGATTTTATGTTGCATTTCCGTAACTTGCAGCGACAAACAAGATCCAAACCACCAGGGGGGGGTAATGTCATGACGTTGCCTGCCGTGGGTATAGCAACCCCATACCCCCTCTCCCTTGGCCTCCCCCTTTGCTCCTTCAACCCATGCTGTGATCACAGGAGAGACGTTTGGAAGATTCCTGAGGATCTCCTCATGTAACAGTATGGTAAGATGAAATGAAAGATGGGGGGTAAACTTTCAGACTAAGAATTCTCTTCCACCTCACAGAATTGAGTCGACGAACAGATTTAATTGTTCCTGCCAATAGTAGAAAGATTGGTGAAGAATCCTAGCTAATTAACATGTCCATTGTCCCATGTGGGAAATCTCAGGAAGACTGT
This sequence comes from Salvelinus sp. IW2-2015, assembly GCF_002910315.2. NCBI lineage: Eukaryota > Metazoa > Chordata > Actinopteri > Salmoniformes > Salmonidae > Salvelinus > Salvelinus sp. IW2-2015. The sequence goes on along the minus strand of NW_019942745.1, from coordinate 337,033 downwards.
GGGACCACTATTACCATACCCGCTGTTTATATAACTAACCTCAAGATATGAGGTTTACATCTGTTTGTTGTATAATGAATGGTGAGATGATACTGTTGTATAATTGTGTAATATGATTTTGACTGTTTAATTAAGAAACAATACAAATACCTTTTGATTTGAACTAAATCCAAGGACCGCCCTGAGCCCAGTTAGGGTCAGAACCATGGACCACCCCTCTCTGCTATCTGAATAAAACCCAACTCCTAAGAAATTACCATTAAGGCCATGTTTCTCTCAATCACGAGAGACAAAGGTTTGAGAACAGACTGCTGAATCTTTTAACCATCCCACGTGGTTAAACTCTTATACCAATAAGAACAAGTTTTGATATTGATTACTAGTCTCAGCTAGGAATTCTGTATCATTGAACGCGAAGAAAGACAACCGCCGAAACAATCATTCTTTAACGAATGGCCATCTGAACAATACACAACCGAGACAGAACTTCACTCCACACAAAACGAACTTCTCTCCACGACACACACACTGGACGTAACTATATATATATTGATTGCAATTGTTCCCGAATGAGTGAGCGTTCATGTGTAAGGATTAGCATGTCAATGTTATAGTTATGGACTCTGTAGTGAATTCTTAGTCGAACGCAACTTTCCCTTTGTCTAACAGCCGCCATGCCGGTTTAGCCCACTAGGGCATTATCCTTCCACCATTTCATGTAACTATTTTAAGTTTGTTTGTTTATGCATTTCTGTGAATTAATTAGTTAGTAATAAATAAATGATTTAAGACAATTGATGTATGGATGACTCATAGTGAAGACTGGGTTCGTGCAGATCAGCGATTTACGACGTTTGGAATGAGACTGACGAAAGGTAGAATAAATACAAATTGAATTAGAAGACCATTGATCAGATAGTAAAATATCGGAAAGGTTATATTGGGAAATAATAACCTTGTAATCTAATAACTTTCCCTGGTGCCCTCGAATTCATAGTTAATAGTTACGCTATTACTCAAGTGGTCGCGTAATCCCTAATTATAGGAATCTATGATAAAAACTAGTAAGTCTTCAATTTAACGATAGAAAGACACGACACCACCCCAGCTACGTCCCTCCCCACCAGACCACCCCAGCTACGGTCCCTCCCCAGCAGACCACCCCAGCACAGTCCCTCCACATCAGACCACCCCAGCTATTCCCTCCCACCAGACCACCCCAGCTACGGTCCCTCCCCAGCAGACCACCCCAGCCACAGTCCCTCCACATCAGACCCCCAGCTATGGTCCCTCCCCACCAGACCACCCCAGCTACGGTCCCTCCCCAGCAGACCACCCCAGCTACGGTCCCTCCCCACCAGACCACCCCAGCTACGGTCCCTCCCCAGCAGACCACCCCAGCTACAGCCCTCCACATCAGACCACCCCAGCTATGGTCCCTCCCCACCAGACCACCCCAGCTACGGTCCCTCCCCAGCAGACCACCCCAGCTACGGTCCCTCCCCACCAGACCACCCCAGCTATGGTCCCTCCCCAGCAGACCACCCAGCTACGGTCCCTCCCCACCAGACCACCCAGCTACGGTCCCTCCCCAGCAGACCACCCCAGCTATGGTCCCTCCCCAGCAGACCACCCCAGCTACGGTCCTCCTAAGCAGACCACCCCAGACAACAGATGAAGGTGCGTCAAGAAAATGTCTTTGTTCCTAAACCCCTCTGACTTGTAGTTGGACTTTCTGTCAAAGTGTGCACTTCTCAGGGAGAGCAGAGAGCGACAGCTACGTCACAGGTTTATACAACCCCCCCCCACTCTAGATAGTAGAACTTGGAATTGAAGGCAAGTAGCTGGGGTGGACTGCAGAATAAACACTGATGGCCTTTTCTCTTCTGTTCCTTAGTCTAATTTACTCGTTTGGCTATCTCTGGCGTCTCTATGCTCGCAAAAACCTTTCAGATTCCTAGCGATTCCACCAGCTGTGTCGATTTCCCGCAGCCCTGAAGCTCTGCAATCCATGCTAATACATTTAGCTATCGGCATGTATGTTAGCTACAACGTGTTAGCTACGACATGTTAGCTACGACGTGTTAGCTACAACGTGTTAGCTACAACGTGTTAGCTACTACGTGTTAGCTACTACATGTTAGCTACAACATGTTAGCTACAACGTGTTAGCTACGACGTGTTAGCTACAACATGTTAGCTACTACATGTTAGCTACAACATGCTAGCTACAACATGTTAGCTACTACATGTCCTCTCTCTAACCATGGGCTTGCAGTTCATTCAAGATGGCACCTGTGGGTTGGCCACGCCTCTAACCACACCCATACCTGCAGCCTTAAAGGCACAGTAGGCACTATCACCACCACACAGTGTTCTGACATAGTCATGGCAAAGTACATCAAAACATCTCCTTTCTTTTAGGGGCAAAGGTTTCATTTCATTTTTCAAGTTATGCTTTCATTGGTTTAATGTATGTTACACTGTTGTTTGCTTAGTTTGGTAGTTACAGTATCCTCTAAAGTAAACTTGCTTTCAGTAAAACATTTCATCAAATGACCTTCTTCGTTTTCTCTCCCTCCCCCAGTTAGTAATAGCAGACTCTTTGCCTCTCCTTCCACTCTAGTTATGGTGCTGATGATTTGTAGACTAGGGCTGCATCGTAAATGGCACCTTATTCCCTATGGGCACTGGTCAAAAGTAGTGCACTACATAGGGAATAGGGTGACATATTGTACGCAATTACTAGCCCAGCGTTCTGCAAGATGATCCAGCATGGGATCTGTTCCGTCCTGACCCATTTTTACATAATGATAGAATATGTCTGGCATGTTTTCCCTCCCTCCCTCTGTTTCTGTCTCCTTCCCTCTTCTCTTCTCTCCATTCCTTTCTTCCTTCGAGAGGAGAGGAGGAGGATGGAGAGAGGGAAGAGGAGAAGGAGAGAGGTGGAGAGAAGGGAAGGAGGGGGNACTAACTACTATATGTACTACTATGTGTACTACTTCTATACTACTACTAATGTACTACTATATATGTACTACTTCTATACTACTCTATATGTACTACCTTCTATACTACTACTATATGTACTACTTATATACTACTACTATATGTATCCTTCTATACTACTACGATATGTACTACTTCAATACTACTACTATAATGTACTACTTCTATACTACTACTATATGTACTACTATGTGTACTACTTCTATACTATCTATATGTACTACTTATATATGTATACTTCTTACTACTACTATATGTACTACTTCTATACTACTGCTATATGTACTACTTCTATACTACTACTATTGTACTACTTCTATACTACTACTATATTACTCTTCTATACTACTACTATCGTACTACTTTATATTACTATGTACTACTTCTATACTACTACTATGTGTACTACTTCTATACTATACTATGTACTACTTCTATACTACTGACTATATGTACTACTTCTATACTACTACTATATGTACTACTTCCTATATACTATATATGTATACTTATATACTACTACTATATGTACTACTTCTATACTACTACTATTTGTACTACTTTATACTCACTTATATGTACTACTTTCTATACTACTACTATATGTACTACTTCTATACATACTACTATATGTACTACTTCTATACTACTACTATATGTACTACTTCTATACTACTACTATATGTACTAGTTCTATACTACTACTATATGTACTACTTCTATACTACTACTATATGTACTACTTCTATACTACTACTATATGTCTACTTCTATACTACTACTATGTGTATTCTACTTCTATACTATACTATGTGTACTACTTCTATACTACTATATGTACTACTTCTATACTACTACTATATGTACTACTTCTATACTACTACTATTGTACTACTTCTATACTACACTATATGTACTACTTCTATACTACTACTATGTGTACTACTTCTATACTACTATATATGTACTACTTCTAATACTATATATTGTACTACTTCTATACTTACTATATGTACTATTCTATACTACTACTATATGTACTCTTCTATACTACACTATATGTACTACTTTATACTACTACATGTGTACTACTTCTATACTACTACTATTGTACTACTTCTATACTACTACTATGTGTACTACTTTCTATACTACTACTATATGTACTACTTCTAATACTATACTATATGTACTACTTCTATACTACGTACTATATGTACTACTATCTATACTACTACTATATTACTACTTCTATACTACTGCTATATGTACTACTTCTATAAGACCTAGGATCAGCTCTTATGGTTTCTTTATCCTTATTAAGACCATGGATACAGTAAACACAAGAGTTAAGACCATGGATACAGTAAACACAAGAGTTAAGACCATGGATACAGTAAACACAAGAGTTAAGACCATGGATACAGTAAACACAAGAGTTAAGACCATGGGCACAGTATAGGATATACACAGACTTTTAAACTGAACCCAGATCAGAGCATAATTCTCAGACCTTCGCAAGTCATGTCAGGATTTTTGCTGTAGAATGAGTTCTGTTCCACCCACAGACATAATTCAAACGGTTTTAGAAACTAGAGGTGTTTTCTATCCAATAGTAGTAATAAATATGCATATTGTACGAGCAAGAATTGAGCACTAGGCAGTTTAATTTGGAGACCAATTTTCGCTAAGTCGAAACAGCACCCCCTATAGTGAACAAGAAGTTAAGACCATGGGCACATAAAACACACGAGTTAAGACCATGGTACATTAAACAACAAGAGTTAAGACCATGGATACAGTAAACACAAGAGTTAAGACCATGGATACAGTAAACACAAGAGTTAAGACCATGGCACATTAAACAACAAGAGTTAAGACCATGAATATATTAACAACAAGAGTTAAGACCATTAATATATTAAACAACAAGAGTTAAGACCATGGATACATTAAACACAAGAGTTAAGACATGGGCAAATTAACACAACAAGAGTTAAGACCATGAATATATTAAACAACAAGAGTTAAGACCATTAATATATTAAAAACAAGAGTTAAGACCATGGATACAGTAAACACAAGAGTTAAGACCATGGATACAGTAAACACAAGAGTTAAGACCATGGGCAGATTAAACAACAAGGTTAAGACCATGGGCAGATTAAACACATGAGTTAAGACCATGGGCAGATTAAACACAAGAGTTAAGACCATTAATACATTAAACAACAAGAGTTAAGCCATGGGCAGATTAAACAACAAGAGTTCTCTCATATTTGTGTGTGTGTTTGTGTGTGTGTGTGTGTGTGTGTTGTGTGTGTGTGTTGTGTGTGTGTGGTGTGTGTGTGTGTGGTGGTGTGTGTGTGTGTGTGTGTGTGTGTGTGTGTGTATAGGTGTGTGTGTGTATAGGTGTGTGTGTGTATAGGTGTGTGTGTGTGTTGTGTATAGGTGTGTGTGTGTGTGTGTATATGGTGGGTGTGTGACTGTTAGTAACTGACTGAGCAGTGTGACAGGGTGATCATCCGTTCACCTACTCTGCATCTGTGATAAGAGTCTGTTTCTCTCCAGAGAGTGACCAGGGTCTCCTCCAACGACTGACCAGGGTCTCCCCCAGAGACTGACCAGGGTCTTCCCAGAGAGTGACCAGGGTTCTCCCCAAAGAGTGACAGGGTCTCCCCAGAGACTGACCAGGGTCTTCCCCAGAGAGTGACCAGGGTTTCCCCAGAGACTGACCAGGGTCTTCCCAGAGACTGACCAGGGTCTTCCCGAGAGCGTGACAGGGTCTTCCCAGAGACTGACAGTCTTCCCAGAGAGTGTGACCAGGGTCTTCCCCAGAGAGTGACCAGGTCTCCCCAGAGAGTGTGATCAGGGTATCCCCCAGAGACTGACCAGGGTCTTCCCCAGAGAGTGTGACCAGGGTCTCCCAGAGTGTGACCAGGGTCTTCCCAGAGAGTGTGACAGGGTTCCCCAGAGTGTCACCAGGGTCTTCCCAGAGTGTGACCAGGGTCTTCCCCAGAGTGTGAACCAGGGTCTTCCCCCAGAGAGTGTGACCAGGGTCTTCCCAGAGTGTGACCAGGGTCTTCCCCAGAGTGTGACCAGGGTCTTCCCCAGAGAGAGTGACCAGGGTTCCCAGAGAGTGTGACCAGGGTCTCCCCAGAGAGTGACCAGGGTCTTCCTGAGAGTGTGACCAGGGTCTTCCCCAGAGAGTGACCAGGGTCTTCCTTCTCTGCGCAGTGGGGCCTAATGCACTTCTGCTGTGCACAGCACACGCACACGCAGACACACACACGCGCAGACACACACACACCCCCACACACCTGAGAGATGCACCACTGCAGAAATGCATGTGTGCAATGAGAATGACTGGACTAAGAGTGACAAGCTGGGCTCTGATCGGCGGGTACAGCTTTAACTGCCACACGACCTAGCCAAAGAGTGGCCAGTAATTATTGAACAGGTGCAATATGTTAAGGCAGAGAGAGGGAAAGGTACTTCTCTAAAGTGGTTGCAGTGTCCTTCTCTGTTTGCTTCGGATCAGAAAACTCTTCCTCTCTATTCCCAAAGATGCATTGTCTTGTCGGTTGGAGGCCATAGCTCAGATTTGATTGTTTTCAGTTTATTTATCAGAGCCTGGGTTTGCCATGACGACAAAGTGGAATGTCATGCTGCATCACCTCGTATGGAGATCACCATTCAGAGCAAACTGGGGAACGACTAGGCGTACAGACGACTGATTTCACGACGCCAGGCGGTAAAGGACGGAGGAGGATGAGAAGAGGAGAGGAGGAGGAAACTGACCCTGGAAGACTGTCCCTCTTGAGGTTTGTGGAGGTGGGGTAAAGGGGGGGGGGGGTTCACTCAGCAATCTGCTTCCTGCGAGCCCCCAACACGGGAACCAAATGGTGAGGGACACAGCTGCAATCAGGTGAAACCGATGTGGCTTCCCGGTGAAAGCTAAAGACTTGGGGGGAACATTTTAAAATATAATACAGTACCAGTCAAACGTTTTGGACACACCTACTCATTCAAGGGTTTTTCTTTATTTTACAATTTTCTTCATTGCAGAATAATAGTGAAGACATCAAAACTATGAAATAACACATATGGAATCATGTAGTAACCAAAAAAGTGTGAAACAAATCAAAATATATTTTTTATTTGAGATTCTTCTAAGTAGACACCCTTTGCCTTGATGACAGCTTTGCACACTCTTGGCATTCTGTCAACCAGCTTCACGAGGTAGTCACCTGGAATCATTTCATTTTACCGTTGTGTTCTTAAAAGTTAATTTGTGGAATTTCTTTCCTTCTTAAGCCAATCAGTTGTGTTGTGACAAGGTATGGTGGTTAACAGAAGATAGCCCTATTTGGTAAAAAGACCAAGTCTATATTATGGAAAGAACAGCTCAAAGAAGCAAGAGAAACGACAGTCCATCATTACTTTAAGACATGAAGGTCAGTCAATCCAGAAATTTGTCAAGAACTTGGAAAGTTTCTTCGAGTGCAGTCGCAACAACCATCACGCGTTATGATGAAACTGTCTCTCATGAGGACCGACAGGAAAGGAAGACCCAGAGTTACCTCTGCTTGCAGAGGATAAGTTTCTTAGAGCTGCCACCCTCAGAAATTGCAGCCCAAATAAATGCTTCACAGAGTCAAGTAACAGACACATCTCAACAACTCTCAGAGGAGACTGCGTGAATCAGGCCTTCGTGGTCAAATATTTGAAAAGAAACCACAACTAAAGGACACCAATAAAAATAAGAGACTTGCTTGGACCAAGAAACACGAGCGATGGACATTAGACCGGTGGAAATTTTGTTTTGTTATTGTATAGAAGTAGTACATACATTGCTGTACATCTGTATGGAGACAGAAGCTGCATAGTATGTCTTGTTCACTGAGTTCCACCCTCAATCCATTAATTCGAGGAGGCATTCTCAGTCTCTTCCCAGCAGGGATAAGTATTTATGATGTTGTCACTTCAACCAGCTTTGCCTGCTGGGTTGTATTCGTGAAAACTGTCTCATGCATATTTGATATTTGACTGGGGGCTTTCTTTGTACACAAGAGGGAATCCTTTCCTCAACGCTCCAAAGTTCTGTTTCTCCTATACATACTGGGAAAAACCCATCTCTTTCCCTGGAACTCAAAGTCCTGTGCTTCCCATGCAACCATCTTGGATAGTGTGAACTGACCATCTTACGTCCACTGGGGGGTAGTGTTGAAGCAGATATGATCTTGGTAGTTCCTTGGCCCCAACAGGAAAAAGGAAATGGTTTTAACCAAATCTCTGGGTTTGTTATTTTTGGGTTTCGCTTTCTTAAACTACTGTTTTGCTACCGAGAACCAATCGGGTGGCAAGGTCTCCCTTTTCCCAGGCTTGCTTTGTTTGGTCAGGGTGAAGGGCTTGAAGAGAGAGTGTAAGGACATAAGGACAGTGTGAGAGAGTGTYTGTGGTGTGCGTGTGGGGGCGAGGGGGTTTGGGGGGGGGAGGTTGGGGACGACCATTGTAATTCTCCCATCTAGCCTCCTGTTCACTTCTCCATCAGTGCAACTCAATACATATAGGCCCACATCAGTGAATGTTGTTTCAAGATGGACTGTGTTAATGTCTGTCCTCAATTCCAGGCATAGATATGCAAATGACTGTGGATTTATTAATCCGAGTGTCACAGGGATTATGCAAATACATGAGACAGAGATAGAGAGATGAGAGAGAGGAGGGAGAGAGGGGAACAGAGAGCGATCAAGATGGAGAGCGAGAGAGAGAGAGAGAGAGAGAGAGCGGGAAAGAGAGAGAGATAGAGAGAGCAGGCGGGTGAGAGAGATAGATGGAGAGAGACAGACAGACAGAGATGGGGAGAGAAATAAGGAGAGTTTGGTCATCTCCTCAGCATTGATAAATATACAACAGTACCATGTCATTGTTAAAGAGTGTGACATCCCTTCCAGTCTGAAGTGAAACACGGGCACTGTGACCCGGTCATCCTCTTCAGTCCAGACCCGTGTTGAGATGTTCCGGGCACTGTGACCCGGTCATCCTCTTCAGTACTAAAACAGTTGGGGCCCCCAAAGTGGATGTGATCTCATCTGACAGATGTACCCAGGCTACCCAGAACTGTAGATGTGTCTTCCTGTCACTACAAACTTTTCCTCTGAGAAACAATATGTTGTCTATTAAGGAGTAAATAAATCAACGGGTCCATAAAAACTATCCACATGGTCTTTTTGCTATATGATAGAAAATGTTCTAAAATGCAATCGGTTTAGAGRATTAAGCATTGAGGCTTATTACTATGGGCTAGTTGACATTTGTAAATCATTTACACAATAGAGTTTGCATTTCTCAGTATTAAGTAATTACACACACAGATTCCTCAACTCATAATACCCCGAACCCCACGCATGCTAGGAATCTGTCTCTTTGGGAGCCACACTTCCGGGGCAGAGAAGATGTAATCACACAACCCCATGGGACAAATGTACCTCAGAGCAGAGATAAATATAATACAGAGATAATATATAATATAATCTTTTCTTCTGACACTTAATGTCCTATTCCCCACAAGCTCCATGAAACCCTCCAAGCCAAGCAGCCAGGTTCCCTCTTTCTCTCTCCACCCCTCCATTTATCCCTTCATCCCTCCCTCAAGATGGCAATGTACTGTATTGCTGCTGTCTTGTGTGGTTGGACCCAACTTTGCTATTTTGGGATTCTTTAGCATTTATCTTTACTTTTTTGGCATGTGATGCCAAATGATCGACAAAAACTTTTGAACATCAGATCGGCAGTTATTAACCTCAATTCCTTCGGCTTCGACTTCGACTAATCTGCCCTGGGCTCTTTGTGTACCTCCAACCCAATCCTCGGGCTAACCAAGAGGAATCGAGGCAGGTGGACATTTGTTGTCATAAATCTTGCCCTGGAGGCAGAGCTGAGCGATTTCCGCTAGATGGGTCAGCTGCAAAGTCAAAATTGGCTTATAGTGGAGAGTGGGGTAAGTTGAGCCAAAGGGTTAAATTGAGCCACTCTTGATTCTAGGAAACAATACACAAAATTTTTATTATGACCAAATATTTAGGAAGAGGTCCTCATTTCATGGAGTCTGGGAAGGAAGAAACCACATGGAAAAAGTGGTAAGCAAGTTAGGTCCAAAAAACATATTCTCACCAAGTCAAATTAATTTATTGTTTCATYTAAACCAAAGTAGATCATTGTTTGTCTTGTTATCTACATCAGTTGGGGTATAAGCTTCAATATGAGGTCCTGAACCTAGCATGAAAGTATATTATTGTAGCTGTGTGGGCTAATATAGTCAAAATGTTTGCCTTAGGGTAAGTTAAGCCAATTGGTTGAGCCAATGGCAAGTTGAGCTAATTGAAGTATTTTCTTCACAGGCGCAATGCTTGGCATTATCACTGGGATATGAGGTAACTACAGGGCCTGGCCTATGTTAAAAGTGTTTAAAAAAGTACAAAGCGTTTGTTGGGTCTTAAGCATGTGTTAAAATATGTTTAAAATAATTAAAAGAGAAACGATTGTGATTGTATGGTGTTTGGGAAATAAAGGTAGACWTGGTTTTAAAAAGGTAGAGGTAATATTTAATTCAGTACKGAAATGTGTAGGCGGCTTAACTTACCCTGTCCAGCGACACAACATACCCCATACCGGGGTAATTTTTGCAAACGTGACAGAGCTAGAGCGGCGTTTTTGTCAGAACATGAGACATCCAGAAAAACGGTCTTCTCACAAATTCCTCTGTAGCGTCCGAACGGTTCGGACTATAAAATACTATGACACATTTATGGAAAGTTGAGACTCTCACGAATATGATGGTGTTCTCCGTTTAGCCACGACCACACAAGCATCTTGAMACTCGTCTGAAGTTGGTACAGCAGATCTGCCAACTTCTGGCTGTAGTGTACGAACAGTTTGGGCAACACACTAGTATGGAAAGGTGAGACTATCACAAATACGTATATGTAATTTGTTTTGCTCTAAGACACCCACAGGCCTCACAAGACCCGTCTGAAGGTCCCTGGTACCATTTGAAAAAAATAATGGAAGTACGGCAGATATGGAGACTGTTCAGTACCAACTGACCCTAACCCTAACCCTAACCCAGTACCAAAAAAAAGCCAGAAAAAGTCTGATTTTATGTGCTTTCATTTCAGGCTGTAAGCCAACAAAAGGTAAACATTTTGAAAGGGGGGTGGCGACTTTCTATACCCACTGTATATATCAGCATAGAACCCCTCCCCCACAACGGCTTAGACATTTAAGTTYAACTGGTCAACACTCGTAAAGCCACTGGGCCAGACGATATTCCAGGGCATGTCCTCATGGCACAGACCAGCTGGCCGGTGTCTCCACTGACATGTTCAGCCTCTCCTTGTACCAGTCTGTAATCCCCACGTTTCAAGCCTACTAACAATTTTCCTGTTCCCAGAAAATATAAGGCATCCTGCCACAATGACTAAATGCCRCGTAGCACTCACATCTGTAGWWATGAAATGCTTTGAAAGGCTGATCATGGCTCATATCAACTCCATCATCCCAGACACTCTGGACCCACTCAACACCATTGAAGCCTTTCAAGCTCGTCACCAAGCTCGGGACCCTGGTACAGAACACCACCCTCTGCAACTGGATCCTGGACTTCRGAACAGGCCGACCCCAGGTGGTGAGAGTAGGCAACAACTCCTCTGCCACGCTGKCCCTCAACACGCGGGCCCCCAAGGGGTGTGTTCTCAGCCTCCTCTTGTACTCCCTGTTCACCCACYATTGTGWGGRCATGAACGACTCCAACTCCATTAMCAACTTWTCTGACGACACGATGTGGTCGGCCTGATCACCAACGGCGATGAGASAGCCTACAGGGAGGAGGTCAAAGACATGTCAGTGTGGTGCCAGGACAACAACCTCTCCCTCAATGTCAGCAAGACCAAGGAGCTGATCGTGGACTACAGGAAACAGGCGCACCCCCATCCACATTGTTAAAGTCTCCAGCCACCCCACACATCAAATCAAAATCAAATCAAATTGTATTGATCGCCTACACATATTTAGCAAATGTTATGAGGGTGTAGCGAAATGCTTGTGTTCCTAGCTTCAACTTTGCAGTAGTATCTAACAATTCACAACAATACGCACAAATCTAAAAGTAAAAGAATGGAATTAAGAGATATACATAAATATTCGGACGAGCAATGTCAGAATCCGGAATATATACAGTACCAGTCAAAGGTTTGGACACACCTACTCATTCAAGGGTTTTTCTTTATTTTTACTATTTTCTACTATTTTCTACATTGTAGAATAATAGTGAAGATATCAAAACAATGAAATAACACATAGGGATTCATGAAAGTGTTYAACAAATCAAAATATATGTTAGATTTTAGATTCTTCAAAGTAGCCACCCTTTGCTTTGGTGACAGCTTTGCACACTCTTGGAAGACTCTCAACCAGCTTCCTGAGGAATGTTTTTCCAGCAGTCTTGAAGAAGTTCCCACATATGCTGAGCACTTGTTGGCTGCTTTTCCTTCACTCTGCGGTCCAACTCATCCCAAACCATCTCAAWTTGGTTGAGGTTGGGTGATTGTGGAGGCCAGGTTATCTGATGCAGCACTCCATCACTCTCCTTCTTGGTCAAATAGCCCTTACACAGCCTGGAGGTGTGTTGGGTCATTGTCCTGTTGAAATACAAATTATAGTCCCACTAAGCACAAACCAGTTGGGATGGTGTATGAATGCAGAATGCTGTGGTAGCCATGCTGGTTAACTGTGCCTTGAATTCTAAATAAATCACTAACAGTGTCACCAGCAAAGCACAATCACACCTCCTCCTCCATGCTTTACTGTGGGAACCACACATGCGGAGATCATCCGTTCACCTACTCTGCATCTCACAAAGACACAGCGATTGGAACCAAAAATCTCAAATCAAGGACAGATGTCCACTGGTCTAACGTCCATTGCTCGTGTTTCTTGGCCCAAGCAAGTCTCTTCTTCTTATTCATGTCCTTTAGTAGTAGTTTCTTTATAGAAATTAGACCTTGAAGGCCTGATTCACACAGTCTCCTCTGAAGAGTTGATGTTGAGATGTGTCTGTTTCTTGAACTCTGTGAAGCATTTATTTTGGGCTGAAATCTGAGTGCAGTTAACTCTAATGAACTTATCCTCTGCAGCAGAGGTAACTCTAGGTCTTCTTTTCCGTGGCGGTCCTCATGAGAGACAGTTCGTCATAGCACTTGATGGTTTTTGCAACTGCACCAGAAGAAACTTGAAATTTTCCGTATTGACTGACCTTCATGTCTTAAGGTAATGATGGTCTATATTTCTCTTTGCCTATTTGAGATGTTGTGCCATAATATGGACTTGATTTCTGTATACCACCCCTACGTTGTAACAACACAACTGATTGGCTCACACATTAAGAAGGAAATTCCACAAATTAACTTGTAACATTATAATAAACAGCGCATTCGGAAAGTATTCAGACCCCTTGACTTTTTCAAATTTGTTACGTTACAGCTTTATTCTCAAATGGATTAACATCGTTTTTTCCTCATCAATCTAACACACAATACCCTATAATGACAAAGCAAATATTTTTTTGTTTTGTTTTTGCTACACCTATATTTGGGGTAGTTTCTACCAATCCTCTCTGCAGATCCTCTCAAGCTCTCTCAGGTTGGATGGGGAGCATCGCTGCACAGGTATTTTCAGGTCTCTCCAGAAATGTTAGATCAGGTTCAWGTCCGGGTTCTGGTGGGGACACTGAAGGACATTCAGAGACTTGTCCCCAAAACACTCCTGCTTTGTCATGGCTGTGTGCTTAGGGTCGTTGTCCTGTCGGAAGGTGAGGTCCTGTCTGAGGTCCTGAGCACTCTGGAGTAGGTTTACATCAAGGATCTCTCAGTACTTTGTTCCGTTCACCTTTCCCTCGATCCTGGCTAGTCTCCCAGTCCCTGCCGCTGAAAAACATCCCCACAGCATGATGCTGCCACCACCATGCTTCACCGTAGGGATGGTATCAGGTTTCCTCCAGACGTGACGCTTGGCAGTGAGGCCAAAGAGTTCAATATTAGTTTCATCAGACCAGAGAATCTTGTTTTTCATTGTCTGAGAGTCCTTTATTTGCCTTTTTGGCAAACTCCGAGCGGGCMGTCATGTTCCTTTGACTGAGGAGTGGCTTCCGCCTGGCCACTCTACCATAAAGAGCTGATTGGTGGAGTGCTGCAGAGATGGTTGTCGTTCTGTAAGGTTCTCCCATCTCCACAGAGGAACTCTGGAGCTCTGTCAAAGTGGCCATTGGGATCTTGGTTATCTCCCTGACCAAGTCCCTTCTCCCCAAATTGCTCAGTTTGGCCAACAGATCACCAGATCTGTTCCCCGACACAATCCTGTCTCGAAGCTCTACAGACAATTCCCTCGACATCATGGCTAACTCTCGTTTGCAAAAGTTGGACTAACGATTACAACCTAGATCAGCTAGATGCAGGCAAGATTGTGCAAGGTGGTATTGAATYTGTCACTGTCTGTCACCTGATTACTCAAATTTCTCTCGACCTGCATTGTAAACTGTTTTATTCATAGACTACGTAGGTAGTAGCAACCTCATGATGGGTAATAGGGAGAATTGAAGTATCATGTAYTAGCCTAAACCTATCGATGTTACATTGAACTGGGTGAATGGAATATGAATGACAGTCATCCAATATGCTGTAATAGAAATAAGGCCATGCGCATAAAAAAATAATAATCCTCCCTCATCTTAAAAGGCACCGACCGCCACTGACTGACTCCCTCACTCCCTTCTTTCATCCCTCGCCACTCTAATCTAGCTGTGGGACCATACAGGCATGCAAAGCGTGGCCCGTTAATGGCAGGTGGAGTCCCTCGATGTGAAGTGCGAACGAATGCATTTCTGGAGACGCCTGTTCTGTGTGGAGGGAAAGAGAGAGAAAACGGTGCGTCTCACAGAAAGAGGCGATGATAGATGAGTTACACGGGGCAACACAGCCAGACTGAATCAGGAGAACTGTCTGCCAGTTAAATGCCTCTATCTCGCTCTCTCTCTCACTCACACACACTCTCTACTTCTCTCTCTCTCTCTCTACTTTCAATCCATCTCTCTCTCTCTCACACTTTTCTCAGTCTTACTATGGTATCTTTCTCTGCCCCCCCACCTCTCTCTCCCGCCCTTCTCTCTCTCTCTCTCTCTCTCTCTGTTTTTTAGTTCTTACCAGCCGCAACAGATCTCGAGTTGTTTGAAGATTATTCTCTGAATCATTGCTTAGCTCATAACTGTTAATTGCTTTAATCATAACTTTTAAATGCTTCATTAATCATGACTGTAACATTTACTTGTCATCTGTTAAAAAGGATGTTCAGTCCCACACACACTTATCAACACGGTTTCATTAGAATACGTTAACATATTGACAGTTAATCATTGTAGTTATACCTCACACGCCCATCTCCCATAGTTATGAAAGACATCCTAATATGAGTCAGAAAGGTGGGWAATTGTCCTTCTTTACCAGTGGAACTCTAACAACAGGCTCCAACCTCCTGGTTTAGTCACCACCCACTAGTCATGATCGCCTGGGTGACGGGGGATGCTTCCTACAAGTTCTGCTGAGCAAGGCCACAGGCTGTGCTGTGACAGGGATTCTCTTCTCACAGAATGCCCATTCCAAAAAGGTTCAACCTTTTACAGCCCCGCGTCTCTTCTCAGGGATAGATACATTCTCGTTTAGCCTTCCTTCATTGCTTAAAATAGATGTACATGAACCTTCACAACAACAGAAGCCATCCGAGGGTTGGATATCTGTGACATTCTGCTAACCTGGAATGACTTTGAGGAAAGATGTGTGAGAGATGAAGGGTTGCAGAAAGCAGGGGGCAGAAAGCAGAAAGCAGAATGCAGCGCAGCCAGGTGGGGGTTAGGAGAACAAATCAGACAGAACAGAAGGTAATGTACTTATTTTCTGATAAGGTACTAGATAGTTCTCAGGAATCAACATTGGCATGACCTCACTTCACACTGTTGGTTTTTGTTGTGCTTTTTGCTTTCCAGGGGACAGTAGGAAAACGGCAGACACACCACGGGTGAACCACCTTATTGATCATGATGTCCCTTGCCAGGTAAGTATACCCTGTTAAGTTTGATGGTAAACGTATGTGCGTACACACACATGCACAGAGGTGGAAAGAGACATTTCGTAGCACTGTAATTAAGACATAAAAATACATGCTTCATTTGATCAAGGAAACACAGTGGTAGAATTAGCATGCCGTCTGTCAGGAAGGAAAGATTATCTTCAAAAGTATTGCTTCTGTCCTCCTCCTCCTCCTGCCCTCCTCCTCTCCTCCTCCTCCTCCTCCTCTCTTCTCCTTCCTGCACCTCCTCCTCCTCCTTCACCTCCTCCTCCTTCACCTCCCCCTCCTTATCCTCCTCCTCCTCCTCCCCCCCACTCATCCACCTCCCTCCTCCCCTCCCCTCCCCTCCTCCCTCTCCTCATCCTTCTCCTCCCCCCCTCTCCTCCTCCACCCCCCCCCTCCTCCACCTCCTCCCTCCTCCTCCCCTCCCCTCTTCCTCCTCCTCCCTCCTCAGACAACTAATACTTCTTATCAAGCATCCCGTATTTAATCAGTGGAACTTAATGCTTATCAAACAGTCTCAGGAAATTTTAATGAGTCCCTAATTAGCCAATGGTGAAGTCATAATCACTTCTGAAACGCATTAAGCTGTGAGTCTGTTAGCAAAGTAACGAACCCAGCCAGCCACCCTCTTCTCCAGATCTGTCATGTTCAAAGTCGAGTGGTGAATAGCACTCACTTTGCTCTTAACCTCTGGCTCCTCCGCTCTATGGATGAATATGAAACTCTTAAAATCCACACGCTACACCAAAAACTTGGACCGTCAAACAGAGATGAGATGTGTTTATATGTGTGTGTGTTTGTTGTGCATCGGGACCTTCTCTCCGACTAAAATTAACATAATTTATTTTATCCTTTCTGATGCTGATCAATGGTCTCCTATTCAGATTGCACTTTAATAAAACCGAGACTTTCAGGAACATCCTGACACCAGATGGTAAGGGAGGGAGAGGAGGAGAAGAGGAGGAGGGAGAGGAGAGGGGAGAAGGAGGGAGAGAGAGGAGGAGGGAGAGGAGGAGATGGAGGGAGAGGAGGAGAGGACGAGGAGGAGAGGAGGAGAGGAGGAGGGGAGGAGGGAGGAGAAGGAGGGAGGGAGGAGGAGGGAGAGGAGGTGGAGGAGGGAGAGGAGAAGGAGGGAGAGGAGGAGGAGGGAGAGGAGAGGGAGGGAGAGGAGGAGAGGAGAAGAAGGGAGGGAGGAGGAGAAGGAGGGAGTGGAGGAGAAGGAGGGAAGGAGGAGAAGGAGGAGGAGGAGAGAGGAGGAAGAGGAGGATGGAGGGGAGGAGGAGCTAGAGGAGGAATGGAGAGGAGGAAGGGGAGAAGGAGGGAAGAGGAGAGGATGGGAGTGGAGGAGGAGGGAGAGGAGAGGGAGGAGGGATAGGAGGAGAGGAGAAAGGAGGAAGAGGAGAGGAGATGGAGGGAAAGGAGGAGAGGAGAGAGGAAGAGGGGAGAAGGAGGAGAAAGAGGAGGGAGAGGAGAGGGAAGGGAAGGAGGAGAGGAGGAGAGAGGAGAAGAGAGGGAGGAGGAGGAGGGGGGAGGAGGGAGAGAAGGAGAAGAGGAGAGGAGGAGAGGGGGAGGAGAGAGGAGGAGGAGAGGAGAGGAGGGGGGCGCGAGAGGAGAAGGGGAGGAGGGGAGAGGAGAAGAAGTGGAGAGGAGGAGGAAATAGGGAGAGGAGAATAGAGAAGGGGGCAGAGAGATGAGAGAGAATATGTGAGAGATTTTAGTAGTCAGGCATACTCAGGGAGAATGGTGAGGTAACATGAAAAGCTATATCGATTTCATTCTTCGAGCTGAGCTCGCTAAATGTAGATGTAGACTAACCCTAACAGCCCAGCTGGTGTAGAAACTCAATAACCTAGATCTCAGACCTGATGTGGACTATCTAAGAGCCCGCTGTAGTAGATAATACCTACAGCCCAGCTGGTGTAGACTAATACCTAACAGCCCAGCTGGTGTAGACTAATACTTAAACAACCCAGCTGGTGTAGACTAATACCTAACAGCCAGCTGGTGAGACTATACTAACGGAGTGTAGCAATCACGAAGCAGCCCAGCTGGTGTAAGACTATACTCTAACAACGCCCAAGCTGGTGCAGACTAATACCTAACCAACCAGCTGGTGTAGACTAATACCTAACCCCCAGCTGGTGTAGACTAATCCTAAACAGCCGCCCAGCTGGTGTAGACTAATACGTAACTAAGCAACACCAGCCCAGCTGGTGTAGACTAATACCATAACAGCCCCAGCTGATGTAGACTAAATACCTATACTACGCCCAGTGTGTAGAACTGAATACCTTATACAACGCCCAGCTGAATAGTAGACTAGCTA
>NW_019942745.1:316523-318494 GCF_002910315.2 Salvelinus sp. IW2-2015 | reverse complement strand
TGCACAATTTGACCCTATTTGATTATTAACCCTACAGTCCTAGAATAGTGCACAATTTGACCCTATTTGATTATTAACCCTACAGTCCTAGAATAGTACACTGTCAAATTTCCACCACTGCCGGCCGGTCAACCTGGTAATCTTGCCGTTCACATACCATCGCAGCAAAGTCTGTCTCTCTAACTACTTAGCAGCAGAGATGAGATGAGTAAAGACCTAATTATGACGCACTTTAAACCTGCAGTGTCTGATAGTTAAGTGGCAACAACAGGCAGGACCTGTCTTTGTCGACAGCAGCTAGTTTGTGACACTCCCAATCAGGCTGATTGATTAGGTCCCGGGGTGCTCCTGAACCGTGATTGGCATGTTAAAGATAGGGAGAGATAGAGAGCAGAGTAGCCAAGTCAACGCGTCTCAGCAATAGTGACAGTTAGCTGACCGCCTCAAGTGTTGCCGTCGGTTACCAGGTTGTCTAGTGCGTTCTATCTCATGTGTTTGCCCCTATTTAAAAACTACACGAGACACAGTCATATCCATTATGGGTTTATTGAGACATATCTGTTATGGTTCATCAGGACCTTCCCCTTAAATTTCCCCTATAGTTATAAAATCCTTCAGGATTAAGTGAAATTGAAGAACCCAATGTTCCTGTCCAATAAATCAATTGGACTTTGAATTCACAACAACGAAGCAGGCAGTCTTCTAGAGCACCGTACAGGAGGACATAACGGGGACAAACAATGATTTGTCTTTAGGACAATACTTGGAGCCATATAAAAATCCATCTGTGTCTACCTCCCAAAGGAAGGTAATAGCATTAGCCTTTTTGAATTGAGCCATTAGCCTGTGGGTTGTGTAAATCCTGCCTTGTAAAACCATAAATCAAAGCCCAGCCAGATTGTCAGGTTGGGTGTAATTTTAGGACACTGTGCTCTCCGTTCAACAGGGACCCTGCGTTTAACCCCCAGCGTCTAAGCATGACAACAGCATCTGCTCTGTTTAGTTGATTTTTAACCTTTGCTCTTCTTTTGTTCGTCCTTGACAACAGAGAAAAGCGTAAATGACTCCCTCCAGTCCAGTCGGGAACGGGAACACAAACACCCCCCTCTGTCTCTCTCTCTCTCTCTCTCTCTCTCTCTCTCTCTCCCAATTTAAATGAACATTTAAGGGGCTTTATTGGCATCTCCCTCGCTCACTCTCTGTCTCGCTCGTGTACATGCTAATGAAGGAAAGTAACGAAGGCCTAATTATCATGTGTTTTCACACAGCAAAACAGACAGCCACACGATGACTGTATAAGGGTTTTAGTAAAGGTCTATGCTGTTTAAATTGACAGACGTATTGTGTCACTGGAGTGAAATGAATGGATATTTCACTGGTGAATATCTTCATAGTATCCAAGTCATTATTCCTAATTTGCTGCTCCAGTATTTCCTTCKATTTTCTTCCCCAGGTCAAGATGATGTTTAATGGTGGTCCTGGCTACAACACTCTGTGGTGCAAATCAAACCTATCTCACTGACATATCTTATCATCGCTTTCATTGTTTAAGATGTAATGACTTATTATCACTGAGGACTTCAATACAACTATCTCTGTTTGGTTGTGAACTACGGTGATCCTCCGTGGAGCGTTCCAGTTGTAATCAGGGGATGAAAAGAGCACGTTATCTTTAGAGCCTAGCCATCTGAAATCTCTTTGATGTTGGCTAATTCAATATGAATGTAACCTGGGGCGTCTCTGATGGAGATGGAATCCTGATAAAAGCGTGTTCTGTAGAGCTCCAGCACATGGCGGACACACCCAGTAAACACCAATCCCGTACAGAGAGTCTCTTCTTTGAACTATTTATATATATATACAGTGGGGAGAACAAGTATTTGATACACTGCCGATTTTGCAGGTTTTCCTACTTACAAAGCATGTAGAGGTCTGTAATTTTTATCATAGGTACACTTCAACTGTGAGAGA
>NW_019942745.1:309290-315689 GCF_002910315.2 Salvelinus sp. IW2-2015 | reverse complement strand
AAGAAGCATCTCAAGGTCCTGGAGTGGCCTAGCCAGTCTCCAGACCTGAACCRAATAGAAAATCTTTGGAGGGAGCTGAAAGTCCGTATTGCCCAGCAACAGCCCCGAAACCTGAAGGATCTGGAGAAGGTCTGTATGGAGGAGTGGGCCAAAATCCCTACTGCAGTGTGTGCAAACCTGGTCAAGAACTACAGGAAACGTATGATCTCTGTAATTGCAAACAAATATTAAGTTCTGCTTTTCTGATGTATCAAATACTTATGTCATGCAATAAAATGCAAATTAATTACTTAAAAATCATACAATGTGATTTTCTGGATTTTTGTTTTAGTAATTTTTATCATAGGTACACGGAATGTCTCTCACAGTTGAAGTGTACCTATGATAAAAAATTACAGACCTCTACATGCTTTGTAAGGAGGAAAACCTGCAAAATCGGCAGTGTATCAAATACTTGTTCTCCCCACTGTACTTTACAATATACTTAATATGCGGTATATGAGCACATTTTATGGCAGCTGAGTCACGATCCTATTATATTACGAGAGCACTCACAACCAGAGAACGGTATTGTTATTATTAAAATGAATAACATGTATAATTCCTGCCAGATGTGTCAGCTGCATGCTATGTAAATGATCCTATGGTCCGAGTCGCGATGATAATCATCATATTATGAACAAGCAAATTGAGATTGCAAAGGAAGGACGAGGGACATTTCTCTCTCTCCTTTTGCTATAGCTGCTACATCAATCCCTATATTTTTTAAAATATTTTATTTAACCTTTATTTAACTAGTCAAGTCAGTTAAGAACAAATTGTTATTTACAATGACGGTCAACAGCGGCCAAACCCGGACGACGCTGGGCCAACTAGATATATATCAATCCCTCTATCAATTCCTTTCCACACTCATTCAGCACGTTCTGTATGTTTGGATGATTAGCTACAGCTTTTTCAGGCACAGGACATAAACGCACCGCTAGAAACAGAGAAGAAGAGGAGGAGGAAGAGAAAGACGAGGAAGAAGAGGAAGAGGAGGAAGAAGGGGAAGAGGAGGAAGAAGGGGAAGAGGAGGAAGAGAAAAGGTGACACTCATAGGCAGCATACTACCTATATATAGTGCACTACTTTTGACAAGAACCCAATGGGCACTGTTCAAATGTTGTGCACTATACAGGGGAAATAGGGTGTCATTTGTAACGCAGTGAAAGCCTAGAGCAGAATAACACACATACAACGATACCAGGTGGAGAGTTGTAATTAACCCTCCATGGGACCGCTTTTATCAGCTCAGACTACCCACAACCCAAAGCTCTCGGCAGCATTTTTTTTTTTTAGGGGGGGGAGTACAAGATCCAAGGATACGTAGATTAGTGGCAATTAAATCAATGTAAATATGATGAGTGGTGAGATGTAGCCCAGGTCCACATGCACAGAACTTGAAAACCTGACCTTTTATGGAGGGAGGGATTGTACATTACGTATTGGACAACATTCACTTTATAACGTGAGATACGGTGACCTAATGTTGACCCTCGATATGATTATAACTAAACAGTTTGTGTCAGATCGATATCTCAAAACAAGTTTGACAATGTCACTAATCAATGTGTCCTCTTACCGAGTGAGTGAGTGAGTGAGTGAGTGAGTGAGTGAGTGAGTGAGTGAGTGAGAGTGAGGGAGGGAGAGTTGTAACAGTACCCATAATGCCCTGCCTGCGGCTAGCCTGTTAGAGGCTGTACTGTTCAGACTGATGCTCTCTCTCCTCACAGTACCCATAATGCCCTGCCTGCGGCTAGCCTGTTAGATGCTGTACTGCACAGACTGATGCTCTCTCTCCTCACAGTACCCATAATGCCCTGCCTGCGGCTAGCCTGTTAGATGCTGTACTGCACAGAGTGCCATATAGGAACCCCGAGACTCATGAAAGTTGTTCAGAGTAGACTCACACAGTTATCATTGACTGGTAGTTAAATACATAGAAGTCATTTCACATTCATTAAAAACCTGTGTGGACCATTCTGGAGTGGTCGTGATAAGATAAGACAAAATGATCACATGAAAAACACAATAAGACATTTTCATGAATATTCATGCCGGTGGTGGTAATGTAGATGACTGACAGTCACCAGCCTGAGCATTGAGCTGAGCATCAAAGACAATGGTACGAATCAACCAGTCTGGTGTACAGGAGATATACCGTGCGCCATATGCTGCAACGTGTAACAGGAAAAGGTGTTTGTCTCAGAGATACTATCTCAATGCATGTTTATGATTTAATTTGAACGAGTAATACTGGGGACCAAGCAGGTGCTTATAGGGTTGAATATTCAGTGGAAATGTTAATTTATGGAAATGATGAGATGAGCCAAGAGGCAAGAAGGTAAACAAACACCTGTTCGTTTTTGTTATACAGCCACATATTGGAGAGATATGAATGCTGAATTAGTGAATATTTGACGTATGAGAGA
Organism: Salvelinus sp. IW2-2015; assembly: GCF_002910315.2. NCBI lineage: Eukaryota > Metazoa > Chordata > Actinopteri > Salmoniformes > Salmonidae > Salvelinus > Salvelinus sp. IW2-2015. The sequence continues at coordinate 313,215 of NW_019942745.1, read as the reverse complement.
CATGCAGTGACCCCAGCCTGTCTGAAATAGATTAATGAAATAAACACAAATTGTCCCCGGTACCCTTGTCAAATAAGGAAACAATCAGATATGAAGTATTTGTCTTCCACTGACAGATTCTGTCTAAGATTAGGAAATTAAGACATGGCAGGAACAACAGGACTGGTAATAAAGTGATACACTGTCCTACATTCTGGAACTAATTCAGGAATAGAAAAAGATTTTTCTTTCTCTCTCACTGCCAGAGAGAAGTTAGGAAATGTCTATATTAAATATTTAGAAAGCTGTTTTTCCCTTGGATAGCCATACATCATCTATTTATAGAGTTTGTTTCACCCTCTTCACAGATCATGGATTATTCCACATTCCCCAGATGTATCCTACCAGACAATATGATGAACAGTAGACTGCGCGATATCCTCAACTTCCTGAAATATTCAATCCCCTACTTAGTCACAGGCGGCCATATTGGAAGTCAAACGGAATGGTGAGTGAACCATGCCAATGTTAACACAGTCCAGAAAAAAAGATTCCTGTTTTCGAACAAAAATTGTTGTTCACTTATTATTTAGGATAGGAGCAAAATAATGATAATAAAACATTATTAAATGTATTTAAGGTTGAAGAATAAGAAGAGGATCTTCTAAAGCTAATAGGAAAACTATAATCCAAATGACATTTTATGTGTAAACTACATGCTTTACTTACGGGTCTTTCCCAACAAGGCAGAGAGAAAATTAAAACATATATAAATAGTGACACGAGGAACATAACGCAGACGAGAGTAAAAAATAAATACCTGTAGAAGAGAGTAGAGTAAAACACACATACCTGTAGAAGAGAGTAGAGTAAAACACACATACCTGTAGAAGAGAGTAGAGTAAAACACACATAACTGTAGAAGAGAGTAGAGTAAACACAACATACCTGTAGAAGAGAGTAGAGTAAAACACACATACCTGTAGAAGAGAGTAGAGTAAACACACACATACCTGTAGAAGAGAGTAGAGTAAACACACATACCTGTAGAAAGAGAGTAAGTAAAACACCATACCTGTAGAAGAGAGTAGAGTAAACACACATACCTGTAGAAGAGAGTAGAGTAAAACATCACACCTGTAGAAGAGTAGAGTAAAACACACATACCTGTAGAAGAGAGTAGAGGTAAAACACACATACCTGTAGAAGAGAGTAGAGTAAAACACACATACCTGTAGAAGAGAGTAGAGTAAAACACACACACTGTAGAGAGAGTAAAACACACATACCTGTAGAAGAGAGTAGAGTAAAACCACACACCTGTAGAAAGAGAGTAAAACACACATACCTGTAGAAGAGAGTAGAGTAAAACACACATACCTGTAGAAGGAGAGAGAGTAAAACACACATACCTGTAGAAGAGAGTAGAGTAAAACACACATACCTGTAGAAGAGAGTAGAGTAAAACACACATACCTGTAGAAGAGAGTAGAGTAAAACACACATACCTGTAGAAGAGAGTAGAGTAAACACACATACCTGTAGAAGAGAGTAGAGTAAAACACACCATACCTGTAGACGAGAGTAGAGTAAAACACACATACCTGTAGAAGAGAGTAGAGTAAAACACACATACCTGTAGACGAGAGTAGAGTAAACACACATACCTGTAGAAGAGAGTAGAGTAAAACACACATACCTGTAGAAGAGAGTAGAGTAAAACACACATACCTGTAGAGAGAGTAGAGTGTAACACACATACCTGTAGACGAGAGTAGAGTAAAACAACACATACCTGTAGAAGAGAGTAGAGTAAAACACACATACCTGTAGAAGAGAGTAGAGTAAAACACACATACCTGTAGAAGAGAGTAGAGTAAAACACACATACCTGTAGAAGAGAGTAGAGTAAAACACACATACCTTGTAAAGAAGAGAGTAAGTAAACAACATACCTGTAGAAGAGAAGTAAAACACACATACCTGTAGAAGAGAGAGAGTAAAACACACCTGTAGAAGAGAGTAAGAAACACACATACCTGTAGAAAGAGAGTAAAAACACACATACCTGTAGAAGAGAGTAGATAAAACCACATACCTGTAGAAGAGAGTAAAACACACATACTGTAGAGAGAGTAAACACACATACCTGTAGAAGAGAGGTAAAACACACATACCTGTAGAAAGAGAGTAAAACACACATACCTGTAGAGAGAGTAAGTAAAACTATGATTTGTTAAAGTAATCAACATCTCCGTACTAGATGAGACGTGTCACCGATGTCATTCGTCCCAGAGTCACGCAGCCTGCTGCAGACGTGTAGGAAAAAAACAGCAAACACATAGTACATTCATCTCACCGAAATAAACAGAATGCATGAGATGACGCTCAGTGAAAGATGATGTAAAATGATCACTCTAATAGGTAGACTAGTATCACTCTAATAGGTAGACTAGTATCACACTAATAGGTTTAGACTAGTATCACTCTAATAGGTAGACTAGTATCACTCTAATAGGTAGACTAGTATCACTCTAATGGGTAGACTAGTATCACTCTAATAGGTAGACTAGTATCACTCTAATTAGGTAGACTAGTATCACTCTAATAGGTAGACTAGTATCACTCTAATAGGTTAGACTATATCCACTAATAGGTAGACTAGTATCACTCTAATAGGTAGACTAGTATCACTCTAATAGGTAGACTAGTAAATCACTCTAATAGGTAGACTAGTATCATCTAATAGGTAGACTAGTATCACTCTAATAGGTAGCCTAGTATCACTCTAATAGTTAGACTAGTATCACTCTAATAGTTAGAACTAGTATCACTCTAATAGGATGTAGACTAGTATCACTCTAATAGGTAGCTAGTATCACTCTAATAGTAGACTAGTATCACTAATAGGTAGACTAGTATCACTCTAATAGGTAGACTAGTATCACTCTAATAGTAGACTAGTATCACTCTAATAGGTACTAGTATCACTCTAATAGGTAGAACTAGTATCACTCTAATAGGTAGACTAGTATCACCTTAATAGTAGACTAGTATCACTCTAATAGGTAGACTAGTATCACTCTAATAGGTAGACTAGTATCACTCTATGTAAATTAGGTAGACTAGTATCACTCTAAAAGGTCGACTAGTATCACTCTAATAGGTAGACTAGTATCACACTAATAGGTTAAGACTGGTATCACTCTAATAGGTAGAACTAGTATCACTCTAATAGGTAGAGTAGGTATCACTCTTTAGGTACTAGTATCACTCTAATAAGGTAGACTAGTATCACTCTAATAGGTAGACTAGTATCACTCTATATAGGTAGACTAGTATCACTCTAATAGGTAGACTAGTATCACTCTAATAGGTAGACTAGTATCACACTAATAGGTTCAAGACTGTGTATCACTCTAATAGGTAGACTAGTATCACTCTAATAGGTAGACTAGTATCAATTTCTTGTAGGTAGAACTAGTATATCACTAAGATAGTTAGACCTAGTATCACTCTAAATAGGTAAGCTAGTATACACTAATATAGGTAGAATTAAAGGCTAGTATCACACTCACTCTAATAGGCTTAGACTAGTATCACTCTAATAGGTAGACTGGTATCACTCTAATAAGGTAGACTAGGTATCACTTTAATAGGTAGACTAGTATCGACTCTAATAAGGCATAGACGTCAGTATCACTCTAATAGGTAGACTAGTATCACTCTAAATAGGTAGACTGTATCATCAATAGTAGATAGGTGAATCTATAGTCACTCACTAAGATAGATAGTAGACTAGTATCACTCTAATAGGTAGACTAGTACTCAATAGAGCTAGCTATATCGTAGTAGCGACTAGTATCACTTCTAATATAGGAATAGAGCTAGTATCACACTAATCGATTGAGCTAGTAATCAAGTCTAAGTCAGGGGGTATGAGCTA
>NW_019942745.1:292283-309126 GCF_002910315.2 Salvelinus sp. IW2-2015 | reverse complement strand
CTCAAAATGATAATAGAGGTAGTTGTTCGGATTTTAGTTCAGACACTTGTTATTAACACGCATAATACTTTAAAGACTAGTGTTTATAACTCTATATATTGAGGTAGACTAGTTATTCACTCTAATAGGGCGTGGACTGTATCACTAATCAGGTAGACTCATTAATCACTCTAAAGCGTAAGACTGTTCACTCTAATAGGGATACGACTAGTATCACTCTAATAGGTAATAGTATCACTCTAATAGATTAGCACTAGTATCACTCTAATAGTAGTACTAGTATCACTCTAATAGAAGACTAGTATCACTCTAAGTAGAGCGTTCTCATCAGACTAGTACAGCTAATAGGTAGACGTAGTATCCTCTAACATAGAGAGTATGACTAGTATAGCTAGTACATAGTAGACTATATACACTAATCATAGCCTAGCTATCGCTCTAATGGTAGACTAGTATCACTCTAAATGGTAGGGAAAAACCTTAGTTATCACTCTAATTAGGGTAGACTAGTAATCACCTAATTACGCATGCTAGTATCACTCTAAGTAGGACTAGTTTCATCAATAGACTGTATCACTCTAATACTGACTAGAACTAGTACTCACTAGTGCTTAATCTAGGTCAGTATCCTAGTCGATATACACTGATAATAGGTAGACCTAGTATCCATCTAATGTAGATAGACGACCTAGTAGCTAGTATCACCTTGTAAGATAGGTTAGCACCTATAGAAGCTAGTTCGACTCTACAAGTAGCTAGATCTCATAGGTGACTAGTAATCACTCTAATAGTGACTAGTATCATTAGTGATCAGAACACTCAATAGGTGAACAGTCAACTATAGTTAAGAGGTATCACTCAATAGGTGAACGACTTAGTATCACTCTAAAGTTAGACTAGACCTTAGGTACTTACTCTAATAGGCTAGACTAGTACAAGTCTACTATAACTATGACTAGTATCACTTAATAGTTAAGACTAGAATCACTCATAGAGAATAGTTTTAGTAGACGTAGTATCTCTACTAATAGTAACGACTGTTATTAGGTAAACATATCAGGCTTAATAGATAGACTAGTATCATGTCTTGTAGGTAGACGTAGTATCACTCTAGGCATAGCTTAGATACGCTAATATGCTATCACTCTATACGGTTAAACTCAGTATCACCACTAATAGGTAGATCAGTATACTAATAGGTAGACTAGTATCCCCTAATGGGGCTACACTAAAGTTAGACCTAGTATCACATCTAATTAGGTAGACTAGATCACTCTAATAGGATAGACTATGTATCACTTCTATACGTAGAGACTCTGGTAAAGTATCACTCTAATAGGTAGACTATATCACACTAATAGTGTAAGACTAGTATCACTCTATAGGTAGACTAGTATCACTCTAATAGGTAGACGTAGTTTAATCACTCTAATAGCGTGACTTAGTATCAGACTCTAATAGGTAGACTAGTATCACTCTAAATAGGTAACTAGTATCACTCTATAAGGTAGACTAGTATCACTCTATATACTTTCACTCTAATAGGTAGACTAGTATCGACTAATAGGTGACTAGTATCACTCTAATAGGTAGACTAGTATCACTCTAATAGGTAGACTAGTATCACTCTAATAGGTAGACTAGTATCACTTCTAATAGGTAGACTAGTAATCACATCTAATAGTAGACTAGTATCACTCTATATGTAGACTAGTATCACTAATAGATAGACTAGTATCACTCTAATAGGAGGACTAGTATCACACTAATAGGTTTCAGACTGGTATCACTCTAATAGGTTCAGACTGGTATCACTCTAATAGGTAGACTAGTATCACTCTAATAGGTAGACTAGTATCACTCTTAATAGGTAGACTAGTATCACTCTAAATAGGTAGACTAGTATCACTCTAATAGGTAGACTAGTATCACTCTAATAGGTAGACTAGTATCACTCTAACTTAGGTAGACTAGTATCACTCTAATAGGTAGACTAGTATCACTCTAATAGGTAGACTAGTATCACTCTAATAGGTAGACTAGTATCACTCTAATAGGTAGACTAGTATCACTCTAATAGGTAGACTAGTATCATCTAATAGATAGGTAGACTAGTATCACTCTAATAGGTAGACTAGTATCACTCTAATAGGTTTCAGGACTAGTATCACTCTAATAGGTAGACTAGTATCACTCTAATAGGTAGACTAGTTTAACTTAATAGTAGACAGATCACTATAGTACTAGTATCACTCTAATAGGTTAGACTAGTATCACTCTAATAGGTGACTAGTATCATCATAACTAGTATTATAGGTAACTAGTATCACTCTAATAGGTAGACTAGTATCACTCTAATAGGTAGACTAGTATCACTCTAATAGGTAGACTAGTATCACTCTAATAGGTAGACTAGTATCACTCTAATAGGTAGACTAGTATCACTCTAATGTTAGATAGTATATCACTCTAATAGGTAGACTAGTATCACTCTAATAGGTAGACTAGTAATCACCTAATAGGTAGACTAGTATCACTCTAATAGGTAGACTAGTATCACTCTAATAGGTAGACTAGTATCACTCTAATAGGTAGACTAGTATCACTCTAAATAGGTAGACTAGTATCACTCTAATAGGTAGACTAGTATCACTCTAATAGGTAGACTAGATCACTCTAGATAGTATCATCTGAATAGGTAGACTAGTATCACTCTAATAGGTAGACTAGTATCACTCTAATAGGTAGACTAGTATCACTCTAATAGGTAGACTAGTATCACTCTAATAGGTAGACTAGTATTCATCTCTTAATAGGTAGACTAGTATCACTCTAATAGGTAGACTAGTACACTCTAATAGGTAGACTGGTATCACTCTAATAGGTTAGACTAGTATCACTCTAATAGGTAAGACTAGTGATCACTCTAATAGGTAGACTAGTATCACACTAATAGGGTTTCAGGACTGGTATCACTCTAAATAGGTTTTCAGACTGGTATCACTCTAATAGGTAGACTAGTATCACTAATAGGTAGACTAGTATCAACTCTAATAGTAACTAGTATCACTTCTAATAGGTAGACTAGTATCACTCTAATAGGTAGACTATATCACTCTAATAGGTTTTCAGACTGGTATCACTCTAATAGGTTTTCAGAATGTATCACTCTAATAGGTAGACTAGTATCACTTCTAATAGGTAGACTAGTATCACTCTAATAGATAACTAGTATCACTCTAATAGGTAGACTAGATAAGCTATCAGTAGACTATATCACTCTAAATAGGTAGACTAGTATCACTCTGATAGGGTGACTAGTATCACTCTAATAGGTAGACTAGTATCACTCTAATAGGTAGACTAGTATCACTCTAATAGGTTAGACTAGTATCACTCTAATAGGTAGGGACTAGTATCACTCTAATAGGTTAGACTAGTATCACTCTAATAGGTAGACTTGTATCACTCTAATAAGATATACTAGTTATCACTCTAATAGGTAGACTAGTATCACTCTAAAAGGTCGACTAGTATCAGCTAATAGGTAGACTAGTATCACTCTAATAGGTAGACTAGTATCACTCTAATAGTAGACTAGTATCAGTCTAATAGGTAGACTAGTACACTCTAATAGGTAGACTAGTATCACTCTAATAGGTAGACTTGTATTCACTCTTCAATAGAATATACTAGTATCACTCTATATACGTAGACTAGTATCACTCTAAAAGGTCAACTAGTATCACTCTAATAGGTAGACTAGTATCACACTAATAGGTTAAGCACATTGGTATCACTCTAATAGGTAGACTAAGTATCACTCTAATAGGTAGACTAGTATCACTCTAATAGGTAGACTAGTATCACTCTAATAGGTAGGACTAGTATCACTCTAATAGGTAGACTATGTATCACTCTAATAGAGTTAGACTAGTATCACTCTAATAGGTAGGACTAGTATCACTGTAATAGGTCGACTAGTATCACTTCTAATAGGTAGACTAGTATCACTCTAATAGGTAGGACTAGTACACTCTAATAGGTAGGACTAGTATCACTGTAATAATAGGTAGACTAGTATCACTCTAATAGGGTAGACTAGTATCACTCTAATAGGTAGACTAGTATCACTCTAATAGGTAGACTAGTATCACTCTAATAGGTAGACTAGTATCACTCTTGTAGGTAAAGACTAGCTATTACCGATACGTTTCAATGGAGCAAAATGCTATAAGCTTGCTATCTGAATATATTATGTTTTCTCCTGAATAATTAAAATGCACTATACTCACTAACTATCCTATTGGGTCCCTATATTACCATGCCTTCATCATCTGGCCTGTCCAACTCTGCTGTTAGCCCTTCAAGGTACCACTGTCCAATGCTTCCTCGTCCGTAGTCCTGAATAGTCAGGAAGACTGTTGGAACTATTTCCCTTTATCTTTTCTGGAGTGCCTCCTTGCGTCTTGTGTAGGATCGGGTGGACTGATCAACAACACCTTCAAAGGGCCTTTCTCTCTCCTCACTCTGGACTTTGATGAGCCACTTCCTCTTCCTGTTGGATCAATAATGTCCTGCCCTCCACCTGCCATCTCTATATCTGTCCCCAACACTGAAACCAGCGCTTTGAGGAGGATTTTCAGAAGGCTCTTAACAGAGTCCATCACCCACACAGATGGCAAATCAAGGCACATTTGGATTGAAATGGCAAATAGATTTTTTTCCCTAAATAGACTTTGGCAGAAAATATACTGTCTGTTTTGTAGCCTGACAGACATAACCGCACACATCCAACATTTACCCATAATGTGTTTGAAAACATGATTTATACAGAATATACATATTCCAATCATGATTTTTATGAAATGGCAATTTGATTAGTTGAATGATAAGCCTCACACTGGGAATGCATGTGAAGACACGATGAGGAACACTCAGACACAAGCACACATTTGATCTAACCCCAACAAGTGTCACAGTAATAGTTTGTCCTGATGGCCTACACAGTACATTAGGACATTTTACTTACATTAACAACCGTTATTTCTAATGATAACATGTTTTTTTGTCATGATTTTAATGTACTCTTTAATGTTTATCCTTGCTACTGCCTCTTTCTATGGCTGCGCTAGCTGAATTATTTGAGAGGAACTCAAATTTACGTTCACTATCTCACCTCAAATTAAACACATGATACTCTCTGGCAGAAAACATACATGGACAAAAATGTGTGTTGCAATTGTCTAACACAGGATATAAAAACCAATTATCATGCCCTCATCCTCTGGCCTTTTCAACTCCGCTGTTAGCCCTCCGCGGTACCACTGTCCAATGCTTCCTCGTCCGTAGTCCTGAATAGTCAGGAATACTATTGGAACTATTTCCCTTTATATTTTCTGGAGTGCCTCCTTGCGTCTTGTGTAGGATCGGGGTGGACTGACTTTGATGAGCCACTTCCTCTTCCTGTTGGATCAATAATGTCCTGGACTCTGCCTGCTCAAAGGAGGGTTGGACCAGAGCCTCCCATGCACAGGTATGGTATGGGTATGGGAGATACCAGGGTTGGACAGGAAACTGTATTCCTTAATGTGATGGATGTGGCACAGCGGTCTAAGGCACTGCTTCTATGTACTAGAGGCGTCACTACAGACCCTGGTTCGATTCCAGGCTGTATCACAACCGGTCGTGGTTAGGAGTCCCATAGATCGGAGGCAATTGGTCCAGCGTAGTCTGGGTTTTGCCGGGGTAGGCCGTCATTGTAAATAAGAATTTGTTCTTAACTGACTTGCCTAGTTACATAAAGGTTAAATAAAACATTTAAAAAATACTTCCGGAAGTAGGCTACGATGCTGTTCAAGTTTGGGGATACTTTCTTTCCTCATCTGTTTTCCTAATCAGCAGGGTTTCCCTCAACAACAGATTTCCTTACAACACAACTCATACAGTAACACTTTACTTAATGGTGATGAGAATGTAGATCCAAGAACGGGACACCTTCAAAATGTAGGTACATTACAGCGTTACCAAACCAAAAAAAGAGGATAAAAATATGATTCTTCTGTGTTCTAAGGAGGGATATCTACAGTCATTATGTTGAGAGGGCAATGAACATCCTCCAGACTCCTACCAATCATATTACCCTATCAGACTGTGATGTATGATCTGACAGAAGGGAAAATAAAACCCTTGTGCAGCATGTTGGAAGATTTCCCCAAAGGCTCTCTCTCTCTCTCTCATCGCTATCTCTATCTCTCTCTCTCATCGCTATCTCTATCTCCATCTTTCTCTCTCTATCTCTCTCTCTCTCATCGCTATCTCTATCGCTCTCTTTATCGCTATACAGTATATGTCTCTCTCTTTATCACTATCTCGCTCTTTATCACTATATCTACCTCTCTCTTTATTGCTATCTCTCTCTCTTTATTGCTATCTCTATCTCTCTCTTTATCTTTATCTCTATCTTTATCTCTATCTCTCTCTTTATCGCTATCTCTCGCTCTCTCTCTTTATCTCTATCTCTCTCTTTATCTCTATCTCTGTATCTCTCTCTATCTCTATCTGTCATCGCTATCTCTATCTCTCTCTTTATTGCTATCTCTATCTCTCTCTTTATCTCTCTCTATCTCTGTCTCGGACTACCACATTAACAGACAAGGTGGTAGCTATATTACATCCACAGACAAAGGGGGTGGACATATTACCTTCACAGACAAAGGGGGTGGACACATTACCGTCATAGACAAAGAGGGTAGATATCCTACATTCACAGACAAGGGGGTAGATATATTTAATTGATTCTGAGACTGGCAAGGCTCAAAGGTAAGGCAGTGTGTGTGTGGGGAGTGGTACCTCCGTGTGCAGGGGAGTGTGTGTGTGTGGGGGGAGTGGTACCTCTGTGTGCAGGGGAGTGTGTGTGTGTGGGGAGTGGTACCTCCGTGTGCAGGGGAGTGTGTGTGTATGTGGGGGGGGGGGTGTATCTCAGCATACAGGTGTGCTGTTCCACAGAGTTTTAAGTATGGCTCAGCAGGGGTTGGACGCTGTAATCTGCAGGGGCAATGTGAACCTCTATATCCCTGCCACTGTTTCCCTATCATCACAGCTTTAACCAACACGCAACTGGGAAAGAATATTCACTCTGATCAATGTCACCATAAAGGCAGGCTAAAGAACAGAACATGCCAGGAAGAAATAATTGTATGTTTTGTATGTGTCTCGGCATGTGTTCGTGCTTGGGTGACTGTGTTTCGGTGTGCGTCTCTGTGTGTGTGCGTGTGTGTGTGCAAGTAAGCGTGTGCTCACTTGCTGTTTCCCCATGAAACCTTGTGGTTGTGGCCTGGAGTGTAGCTAGAAACCTTGTGGTTGTCGCCTGGAGTGTAGCTACATTAGAAGCCTGATGGTTTGGCCTTGACTGTAGCTAGAAGCCTGATGGTTGTGGCCTGTAGTTTACCTAGAAGCCTGGCGGTTGTCGCCTAGCTCTACTCGGCCTCAGGATGTAATTTCCTTCTCTATGTCCACAGAGAGTCGGTGACTATATATTTATATTGTGAAACAAACAAGAAATAAGACAAAAGAACAACATTTGAACGTGCATAACTATTCATCCCCCCCAAAGTCAATACTTTGTAGAGCCACCTTTTGCAGCAATTACAGCTGCAAGTCTCTTGGGGTTTGTCTCTATTAGCTTGGCACATCTAACCACTGGGATTTTTGCCCATTCTTCAAGGCAAAACTGCTCCAGCTCCTTCAAGTTGGATGGGTTCCGCTGGTGTACAGCAATCTTTAAGTCATACCACAGACTCTCAATTGGATTGAGGTCTGGGCTTTGACTTGGCCATTCCAAGACATTTAAATGTTTCCCCTTAAACAACTTGAGTGTTGCTTTAGCAGTATGCTTAGGGTCATTGTCCTGCTGGAACGTGAACCTCCGTCCCAGTCTCAAATCTCTGGAAGACTGAAACAGGTTTCACTCAATAATTTCCCTGTATTTAGCGCCATCCATCATTCCTTCAATTCTGACCATTTTCCCAGTCCGTACCAATGAAAAACATGATGGGGTTCTCGGGGTGATGAGAGGTGTTGAGTTTGCGACAGATGTAGCATTTTCCTTGATGGCCAAAAAGCTCAATTTTAGTCTCATCTGATAAGAGTACCTTCTTCCATATATTTGGGGAGTCTCCCACATGCCTTTTGGCGAACACCAAATGTGTTTTTAAGCAATGGCTTTTTTCTGGCCACTCTTCCTTAAAGCCCAGCTCGGTGGAGTGTCCGGCTTAAAGTGGTCATATGGACAGATACTCCAATATCCGCTCTGGAGTTTTGCAACTCTTTCAGGGTTATCTTTGGTCTCTTTGTTGCCTCTCTGATTAATGACCTCCTTTTGGTGGGCGGCCCTTTCTTGGCAGGTTTGTTGTGGTGCCATATTCTTTCCATTTTTTAATAATGGATTTAATGGTGCTCCGTGGGATGTTCAAAGATTTGGATATCTTCTTATAACCCAACCCTGATCTGTACTTCTCCACAACTTTGTCCCTGACCTGTTTGGAGAGCTCCTTGGTCTTCATGGTGCTGCTTGATTAGTGGTGTTGCAGACTCTGGGGTCTTTCAGAACATATGAACTGAGATCAAGGGGTTGAATACATATGCTCGCACCACTTTTCAGTTTTTTTTATGTTTTAGAATTTTTTTAAACAAGTCATTTTTTTCATTTCACTTCACCAATTTTGACGATTTTTTTGTATGTCCATTATATGAAATCCAAATAAAAATCAATTTAGATGACAGGTTGTAATGCAACAAAATAGGAAAAACGCCAAGGGGGAGGAAAAGTTTTGCACTGTACATTCTGAGTTACATCTAGTAGTAATTTTCCAATCTTTCTGACATTACATTAGCCGCGCTGCAGGAATCGTAGATTATATATTCAGGTTTTAATCCCCAAAAAATTAACAGAAGAGGTACAGGGCAGAGCACGGCGGGTGGAAGCAGAGCAGTGACTGTATGCCAGCGGGATGGTCCATATCTCCAATCATCCTTGCTGATAGCGATGTTGTTTCTAGAAGTGGATGGTCTAATGTAGCATGTGTGTTTGAACCCTCAACCCTTAGCTACCTCTCCCGATTCAAATGATTAACAAAAAAGTGAGTAATGACAAAAAATATATGCATTTTTTTGTGACTAGAGCGCCAGAGATAAAATAATAAAATTGAGACTAGTTCTGTTTGAACGAGGCATCAAAACAGACATCCCACCTACCCGGCTTCGATTGGGTCGTTATAATTTAGAACAATGCATTCTAAAATAAATCACACTCGCCTCGTACTGTACACTGGCCTTAGGTGAGTATAGGCCATTAAAGAGATATGTCCTGGCCTGGATGTAGTTTCCATTGGAGTTCCTTTAGACTGAGTTTGAGTAAGGAGGATGTTTGGTGGTTGATTATTTTCTGTCTTTCTCGCATTGATGCCAACTGAGGAAGAGTTGCCGTGCACTTGTTGTACCTGACTCCATATGCACTCCATTAAGGTCACAGATTGAACTTAACATCAGCATTAGCCAGAAAACCTCAGGTCTGGAACACCAGTGTTCAATCAACAGGAATTAAACGAAAACACATTTTGATTGGCAATATCTGCTCTTCGTTCAACCAGCTTGCTTTCACTGATCGCATTACCCATGTATTGGTGTACCCTGCCTGGTGTCCTTACCACACATCCAAGTAACTCTATTTGCAAACATCAATGGTTTAAAACACACACGAATGCACACACACGAATGCACACACACACACACCACACACAGACGTAGGCGCAAACACACACACCACACACAAACCCACATGTTGAGTCTTTCTGTTACAAAAGATAGTGATATTGATGCGATGGGTCCCAATGCAATTTAGAAGCAATTTAAAGGTAATGAATGAAACCTGTGCCTTCAGGGCTTTTCCCGCGTGTGGTAGAGAGATTCTATATTACGGTGTACTTGCGTGTGTGCGTGCGTGTGTGTGTGTGTGTGTGTGTGTGTGTGTGTGTACGGGCGCACGCGTGTTGACTGAAACAACAAAAGAGAGGTCAAGATACCATCATGATAACGGTCAGTTCAAAATCGGCTACTCCGTACTAAGTGCCTTTGAACAAATTGAGCCCATTGACCTCCCCATTCTAGTTGATGAATGATTCCATTTCGGTGTTCAACTCAATGTGGAAAAATATGAATATCATGTGAACGTGTGAGGATTTCATTTTTTATCAGCAATATAACTTAACGATCTGATTTATTCTCCTTGATTTTATCACACCAGACGGTGGGAGAAAAAAGAGCATGATATTGAGTTCAGTTGTGAACGCTCTGTTAGTGCTATCAAAGCTCGGCAGCGACTGACCCGTTCTCCCCTCACCTTGACAGCACACACAGAAGAATATCCTGACCCACTGTGACAAATTCATTTTGAACAAATTACCTTCTCAAGCAGAACGGTTTTCATATTATTCTCTGCAACAGTCCATTAAAGCCAGTATAATACACAGGGAAGCTAGCTAGCTCCTGTACTCAATAGAGAAAGCGTGACCTGCTAACACCTGGATTGTAGCCTTGTTAGAAAGGCAACGTCTATTATTGTGTGGGTCACTTAGCTTGGCACAAACTATCAATATGCATCTTTCAAGTGTGAAAATAGCCCGATAAACTCTCCTGGTTATCAAATCAATGGAGTCAATGTATTCAACCACCCATTCCATTCCGTCCCATTGATATGATTATACCCTTCAACTATGTTATATTCATTTATGGAGACATATACAGTACGTGCCATAGGAGGAGTATATTTTTCTAACAGTCTAGCAGACCAGGTATTAGTTTCTAATAGGCTTCCTAGGTTTTAATTAGGGAGGAATCGTTGTTATGGTAGGCAGATGGCAGAATCATCTTTCTTTTTTAAAGTCACACTAATTAAAATCCTCAGAGCGGCTCGTTCTAACCAGAACACCTGATTAAGAATTTAGCCAAGTAATAAGGAACCTGAAAACCTTTGAGCTTCGTAATAGAAACCAATCAATTTGTCACAAACCACCTTTGCAAGTTTTCTGGAGATTTTCTGAGAATTCATGTAGGTGCTGCAGAGAGTGATGAACTTAGGCTGCCATCTTGAATTTACACTGCTGTCCTTAAGACTGTTAATATTCATATGTATGTTTTACTTTCATATACTGGATTAGGTGTCTTCATAACCACTTTTATGACCAAACTACTACTATAATTATTAAACCAACACCACAGTTGGATGTTAATCAAACAAAATAGGGCAAATCTAGGGGAGACCCGGGATGGTTGTCACATGGGTTGGTTGTCACAGTGCTTAACAAGCTGTGTGGTCTGAATCTCTTCACAGGGAAGCCCTTCGCATGTCATCTCTCTAGCTATCCCCAACGCTATGAAAACCAGCGCTTTGAGGAGGGCTTTCAGAAGGCTGTCAACAATGCAGATGGCAAATCAAGGCACATTTTGAAGGAAATGGAAAATGTTTTTTTTTCTCTGAATAGACTCTGGCAGAAAATATACTGGCTGTGGTGTAGCCTGACAGACATAACCCCACACACAATATAACAACCACTAGAGCCTTATTTTTCTTTTTCCACAGTTTTGTTGCACTACAGCCTGATTTGAGCATTTATTAAATTTAGATTTTGTGTCACTGTTCTACCCACCATACCCCATAATGTCAAAGTGGAATTATGTTTTTAAAAATGTTTAAGAAATGAATTGCAAATGAAAAGCTGAAATGTCGTGAGACACTAAGTATTTAACCCCTAAATAAGTTTAGGAGTAAAAATGTCCTAAACAACTATCATAATACGTTTCATTGACTCACTCTGTGTGCAATAGTAGTGTTTAAAATTATTTTTGCATGACTAACTTATCTCTGTACCCCACACACAAAAGTATCTGTWCCTCAGTGGAGCAGTGAATTTCAAACACAGATTCAACCACAAAGACCAGGGAGGTTTTCCAACGCTAACATGTGTTGCTATTTCCTTTAGCAAATTTTTTCGTAATTTTTAACTATGCATTTTTGGGAAAGGGATCGTAAGTAAGCATTTCACGGTAAAGTRTTCACATGTTGTATTCGGCGCATCTGACAAATACAATTTCATTTGATATATAAATCACCAGCCTTTCCCCCTTTTTCAGATCAATCCCAGTTCAATAACAGAGTCTCTCCTGTGTACTAACGGCCAATGCAGGCTTCACGGAAACCAACAAGTCCCGATTCAAGACAATCTACATCAAGACTATCTGCTTCAAGACTGTCTGCTTCAAGACTATCTGCTGTATGTCTGTGCTTCTCCTCATTTCACCAGGTGAAGATGCTTTACCTGGACCTACTAACATACGGTAATCAGGAAGCAGTTTATACTTAGGTGAAGACTTACAGGGTTTTAGGTATTTTCATTCTTCATCATCAACATAYTAGTCATAAACTCAGAAAAAAAGAAAAMAAATGTCCTCTCGCTGTCAACTGCGTTTACTTTCAGCAAACTTAACATGTGTAAAATATTTGTATGAACATAAGATTCAACAACTGAGACATAATCTGAACAAGTTCCACAGACATGTAACTAACAGAAATTGAATAATGTGTCTCTAAACAAAGGGGGGGGGGGTCAAAATCAAAAGTAACAGTCAGTATCTGGTGTGGCCACCAGCTGCATTAAGTACTGCAGTGCATCTCCTCCCCATGGACTGCACCAAATTTGCCAGTTCTTGCTGTGAGATGTTACCCCACTCTTCCTCCAAGGCACCTGCAAGTTACCAGACATTTCTGYGGGGAATAGCCCTAGACCTTACCCTCTGATCCAACAGGTCCCAGACGTGCTCAATGGGATTGAGATCCGGGCTCTTTGCTGGCCATGACAGAACACTGACATTCCTGTCTTGCAGGAAATCACACACAGAACGAGCAGTATGGCTGGTGGCACTGTCATGCTGGAGGGTCATGTCAGYATGAGCCTGCAGGAAGGGTACCACATGAAGGAGGAGGATATTTTCCCTGTAATGCACAGCATTGAGATTGCCTGCAATGACAACAAGCTCAGTCCGATGATGCTGTGACACACCGCCCCAGACCATGACGGACCCTCCACCTCCAAATCGATCCCGCTCCAGAATACAGGCCTCGGTGTAACGCTCATTCCTGACGATAAACGCGAATCCGACCATCACCTCCGGTGAGACAAAACCGTGACTCGTCAGTGAAGAGCACTTTTTGCCAGTCCTGTCTGGTCCAGCGACGGTGAGTTTGTGCCCATAGGTGACGTTGTTGTCGGTGATGTCTGGTGAGGACCTGCCTTTCAACAGGCCTACAAGCCCTCAGTCCAGCCTATTGTGGACAGTCTGAGCACTGATGGAGGGATTGTGCACTCCTGGTGTAACTCGGGCAGTTGTTGTTGCCATGCTGTACCTGTCCTTGAGGTGTGATGTTCGGATGTACCGATCCTGTGTAGGTGTTGTTACACGTGGTCTGCCACTGCGAGGACGATCAGCTGTCCGTCCTGTCTCCCTGTAGTGCTGTCTTAGGCGTCTCACAGTACGGACATTGCAATTTATTGCCCTGACCACATCTGCAGTCCTCATGCCTCCTTGCATCATGCCTAAGGCATGTTCACGTAGATGAGCAGGGACCCTGGGCATCTTTCTTTTAGTGTTTTTCAGAATCAGTAGAAAGGCCTCTTTAGTGTCCACATTTTTCTGTGAACTTATTTGCCCACCGTCTGTAAGCAGTTAGTGTCTTAACGACCGTTCCACAAGCATGGGAAACAGTGTTTAAACCCTTTACAATGAAGATCTGTGAAGTTATTTGGATTTTTATGAATTATCTCTGAAAGACAGGGTCCTGAAAAGGGGAAGTTTCTTTTTTCTGACTTTAGTAAGCTCAATTTATGATTCTATAGGCACATGGATTAGTCGCTTATTGATGACAACGTGCTGTACAAAACCAAGAAGTGTAATCTATAATTTGAGGCCTTATTCAATCAAATCTGGTATCTAGACGTTGACGGACCTCATCCCTCCAATCCATTTGACCAAGATTATATACCATGTATATTTCAACTCTATCCCGGGGTTTATATGGTGTGTATATCAACTCTATCCTGGGGTTTAGTCATATGGTTGTGTAATTTCAACTCTATCCTGGTGGTTTTACGGGTAGAGATGTTGGTATTTCAACTCTATCCTGGGTTTAATATGGTGTGTATTTCAACTCTAATCCTGGGTTTATATGGTGTGTATTTCAACTCTATCCTGGGTTTTATATGGTGTGTATTTCAACGCTATCTCCTGGGGTTTATAATGGGTGTATATTCAACTCTATCCTGGGGTTTATATGGTGTGTATATCCACCTCTATCCTGGGGTTTAGAGGGTGTGTATATCAACTCTATCCTGGGGTTTATATGGTGTGTATATCAACTCTATCCTGGGGTTTAGAGGGTGTGTATATCAACTCTATCCTGGGGTTTAGAGGGTGTGTATTTCAACTCTATCCTGGGGTTTATATGGTGTGTTATCAACTCTATCCTGGGGTTTAGAGGGTGTGTTATCACCTCTACCTGGGGTTTATATGTGTGTATTTCAACTCTATTCTGGGGTTATATGGTGTGTAATTTCAACTCTATTCTGGGGTTTCATATGGTGTGTATTTCAACTCTATCCTGGGGTTTTATATGTGTGTATATCAACTCTATCCTGGGGTTTTAGAGGGTGTGTATATCAACTCTATCCTGGGGTTATATGGTGTGTATTTCAACTCTTTCCGGGGGTTTATATGGTGTGTATTTTCAACTCTATCCTGGGGTTATATGGTGTGTATATCAACTCTATCCTGGGGTTTAGAGGGTGTGTATATCAACTCTATCCTGGGGTTTATATGGTGTGTATTTCAACTCTATCCTGGGGTTTATATGGTGTGTATTCAACTCTATCCTGGGGTTTATATGGTGTGTATTCAACTCTATCCTGGGGTTTTATGGTGTGTATATCAACTCTATCCTGGGGTTTATATGGTGTGTATTTCAACTCTATCCTGGGGTTTATATGGTGTGTATTTCAACTCTATCCTGGGTTTATATGGTGTGTATTTCAACTCTATCCTGGGGTTTATATGGTGTGTAATATCAACTCTATCCTGGGTTTATATGTGTGTGTATATCAACTCTATCCTGGGGTTTAGAGGTGTCACTGATTAAAGGAGTACAATATGGACATCGTTATTATATAATATATGGGTGCTGAATGACATTTTATACCTGATTCATTTTCATAAATTTTTTAATTAAGTTCGTCCTCCCTATAGGCTTTAAATGTCATACTTTGAACTGGGAAACATGGCTTCCTCTCAAAACATGAATCTTTGGAATGAAATCAGAAAGACATAAAAACACTCCCCATTCCGTTCACACATGTCCATACATTGTTCCTTACATTACTATATTACATGTCCATTACATGTCTATTACACGTCCATTACATGTCCATTCATGTCTTTACATGTCTATTACATGTCCATTACATGTCCATAACATGTCCATTCTTACATGTCTATTACAGCACGTCCTTCAGTCCATTACATGTCTATTACATGTCTATTACATGTCCATTACATGTCCTTATACTTACATGTTATTGTCATTACTGTCTATTACATTCCAGTTACATGTCTATGATTGTTAAATAAACTCGTTCTCTGCTAGGCCCTGCTGTGAATATAGAGCAATAATGTACCGGAAGATGTTCCATGGTTGTTGTACATCATATAACAAATACCCTAGCTATCCTTTACTCTAGTACGGCTTGAACCACTTAAACACGGTTAATAAGTCATTAACCTGTTAGAAAGTAAATATTTATATTCATATTTGGTCATGAATTAGTGCTCAGCTTTGGTCACTTGTTAGTGTAAACATGTGTTTTTTCCAAAACAAACAAGAGAAGACTAATGAAACCAAATTGCCAAGTACTTTCCTTGACTTAATAGGCTATGACGTCTGGTAGAGCACCACTATTGTTACAAAGAGCTTTAACATGCAAAGCTAAGGTCACTTACTTATTTGACCTGTTAACCTTTGAAGCGTCTGGTAATGTCCGGAGAGAAACGGTGAGTTTCCCTTTTTTCTCTCGCCGGTGGGGCCCTGAATTTAAACCTTGTGGATAATTAGGACATTATGAATAGATTGTCTTAAGAAGTCTCGTTCTTGAAGTGCCGTTCACATTTCTTCCACGAGCCAATTTATTTCTTTGGGGCGTATATATCAAGATCCAATTAGGGGTTGTGTTGTCAGTGAAACAAGTTTGGGGGATGGACTTCTTTCCTTCCTCGACATAAGGCACGGCAGGAAGTAAAAAATAAATCCCCCAACAACTGCTATAGCACCTTTGGTCTGTTTTTGTGTGGTGTAAATCAGTGGTGTAATGAGAGGAGATGCAAAGCGATCTCGCCCTGCCATGGCCCCTGTTCAGCCATAATAAATAGACCTGGCTTTCATGCATTCATAATATTGATTTCCCTTTAATGATATGCACAGGAAATGTCATTTCCTCGTCTCGCCGTTGTCACAGTGACTAATCAGGTTTTCCCAAGACGACCAATTCTACACCTTAAGGAAATGGTTGTGCTATAAGACACTGGTCATCTGGGTGACAGAGACATGACCAGATCAGAGGGACACCACCTGCACACAGGTGCAATCTCTGAATACTAAGTGTATCCATCGCTGTTGTTCCTATCACTTTAGCGGCTCCCAAGCCTGCTGAGATTGCACTGAACACATACTAAAGTGGGGTATACT
>NW_019942745.1:279554-292258 GCF_002910315.2 Salvelinus sp. IW2-2015 | reverse complement strand
AAAAAGGAGAGGATCAAATATGCTATAAGCTTGCTATCTGAATATATATGTTTTCTCCTGAAAATTAAAATGCCCTATACTCACGTAACTAATCGTATTGGGTATCCCTATCTTATCCATGCCTTCATCATCTGGCGCTGTCCAACTCTGCCTGTTAGCCTTCAAGGTACCACTTGTCCAAGTGCTTCCTCGTCCGTAAGTCCTGAATAGTCATGGAAGACTGTTGGAACTATTTCCCTTTATTTTTTCTGGAGTGCCTCCTTGCGTCTTTGTGGGTATGTGATCGGGTGGAACTGATCAACTAAACCCTTTTCAAAGGGCCTTTCTCCTCTCCTCACTTTTTTTTCTGGACTTTGATGAAAGCCACTTCCTCTTCCTGTTGGATGCAATAATGTCCTGCCCTCCACCTGCCATCTCTATATCTGTTCCCCAAACACTGAAACCAGCGCTTTGAGGAGGGATTTCAGAAAAGGCTCTTAACAGAGTCCATCACCCACCACAGAAATGGCAAATCAGGCACATTTGGATTTGAATGGCAAAATAGATTTTTTTCCCATAAATAGACTTTTGGCAGAAAATATACTGTCTGTTTTGTAGCCTGACAGACATAACCGACACATCCACATTTTACCCATAATGTGTTGAAACATGATTTATACAGAATATACATATAACCCCTCCAATCATGATTTTTTTATGAAATGGCAAATTTGATTAGTTGAATGATAAGCCTCACACTGGGAATGCATGTGAAGACACGATGAGGAGCACTCTCCCAGACACAGCACACCATTTGATCTAACCCCAACAAGTGTCACAGTAATAGTTTGGTCCTGATGCCTACACAGTACATTTAGGACATTTTACTTACATTAACAACCGTTAATTTCTATGATTAACAATGTTTTTTTGTCAATGATTTAATGTACTCTTTATGTTTATCCTTGCTACTGCCTCTTCTATGGCTGCGCTAGCTGAATTATTTGAGAGGAACTCATAATTTACGTTCACTATTCAACCTCAAATTAAAACACATGATACTCTCTGGCAGAAAACATACATGACCAAAAATGTGGTGTTGCAATTGTCTAACACAGGATATTAAAAACCAAATATCAAATTGGCCCTCATCCTCTGGCTTTTCCAACTCCGCTGTAGCCCTCCGCGGTACCGACTGGTCCCAATGCTTCCTCGTCCGTAGTCTGATAGTTCAGGATACTATTGAACTATTTTTCCCTTTATATTTTCTGGAGTGCCTCCTTGCGTCTTGTGTAGATCGGGGTGGACTGACTTTGATGAGGCCACTTCCCTCCTTCCTGTTTGGATCAATAATGTCCACGCACCTCTGCCTGCCTGCAAAGGAGGTGTTGGACCAAGAGCCTTCCCATGCCACAGGTATGGTGTATGGGTATGGAATACCAGGGTTTGGACAGGGACGGTATTCCTTAAATGCTGATGAGATGTGGTCACAGGCTGAGTCTAAGTGCACTGCCTTTCCTTTATGTACATAGAGGCGTCACTACCACGCTCCTGGCTTCGATTCCTGGCTTGTCAAATCATCACACCGGAGTCTGCATGGTCGGTTAGGAGTTCCACAGTAGATCGGAGGGCAATTGGTCACAGCGTAGTCCTGGGTTTCTGCGACGGGTTAGGCCATCCCTTGTAAATAGAGATTTTGTCTAGAACAGACGTAGGACCATTTGTCTCATAAGCGAATATAAAGAATAAAAACATTTAAAAAGTAATACTTCCGAACGTGGATAGGCTACGAATGCTGTCAAGCTTTGGGATTAGCTTTCTTTCCTACATTCTGTTTCCTAAAACGCAGCAGGTTATGGCCCTCTCAGACACACAGATTTCCTTACAAACCAACTCAACTAGTAAATCACTATTACTATAATGGTGATGAGAATGTAGATCCAGAACGGGAACACCTTCTAAAATGTAGGGTACCATTACGAGCGTTACCAAACCAAAAAAGAGATAAAAATATGTTCTTTGTGTTCTAAGCGTACGCTGGAATTCGTACAGTCATTTATGTGAGAGGGCAAGAACATCCGTGAGCCCGACTCCTAGCCAATCCTATTTATACCTCTATCAGACTGTGATATGTATGAATGCTGACAGAAAGTGGAAAGATAACCTATTGGTGCAGCTATGTTTGGAAGATTTGCCCACATATGGCTCTCGTCCTCTCCAACTCTCTATGCGCTTCTCTCTCTCTCATCGCTATCTCTATCTCCATCTTTCTCTCTCTAATCTCTCTCTCTCTTCATCGCTATCTCTATCGCTCTCTTTATCGCTACTACAGTATATGTCTCTCGCTATCTATCACTATCTCGCTCTTTGCTCAGCTATATCTACCTCTCTCTTTTATTAGCTAATCTCTCTCTCTTTATTGCTATCTCTATCGACTCTCTTCTTTATCTTTATCTCTATCTTTTATCTACTATCTCTTGCTTTATCGCTATCTCTCGCTCTCTCTCTTATATCTCCTATCCTCTCTCTTATCTCTATCTCTGATATCTCTCTTATCTCTATCTGTCAGCTATCTCTATCTCTCTCTTTTGCTGACTCTATCTCTCTCTTTATCTCCTCTATCTCGTCTCTGGACTACCACATTAACAGACAGAGGTGTGTAAGCTATATTATATCCACAGAAAAAGGGGTTGGACATATACGCTTCCACAGACAAAGGGGGTGGACAACATTACCGGTCATTAGAACAAAGAGGGAGATATCCTACACAATTCACAGACAAGGGGTAGATATACGTTTAAGTTATTCTGGACTGGCAAGGGGCTCAAGGCTTTAAGCAGGTGTGTTGCGTTGGGGAGTGGTACTCCTGGCAGGGAGTGTGTGGTGTGTGGAGTGGATCTTTCTGTGTGCAGGGAGTGTGTGTGTGTGGGAGTGGTACTCCGGTGCAGGAGTGTGTGTGTATTGGTAGGGGGGGGGGTGTATCTCAGCAATACAGGTGTGCTGTTCCACAGAGTTTTAAAGTATGGCTCAGCAGGGGCTTGGACGCTTGTAATTCGCAGGGCGGCAATGTGAACTCTATATCCCTGCCACCTGTTTCTGCCTATCATCACAGCTTTAACCACACGCAACGGGAAAGAATATTCAATCTGATACAATTGGTCAACCATAAAGGCAGGCTAAGAACAGAACAGTGCCAGGGAAGAAAATAATTGTATGTTTTGTATCGTGTCTCGGCAATGTGTTCGTGCTTGGGGACTGTGCTTCGGTGTGCGTCTCTGTGGTGTGTGCGTGTGTGTGTGCAAGTAAGCGTGTGCTTCACTTGCTGTTTCCCCATGAAACCCTTGTGGTTGTGGCCTGGAGTGTAGCTAACACCTATATGGAATTGGTTGTCGCCGGGGAGTTGTAGCTACATAAAGCCTGATGGTTTGGCGCCTTGCTGTAGCTATAAGCCCTGATGGTTGTGGCCTGTAGTTTACCTAGAAGCCCTGCGGTTGTCGCCTAGCTCTACTCGGCCTCTAGATGTAATTTCTCTTCTCTATTCCACAGAAGATCGTTACTAATATTTATATTGTGAACAACAAACAAGAAATAAGACAATAAGAACGAACATTTGAACGTTGCATAACTATTCATCCCCTCCCAAATTCATACTTTGTAGAGCCCTCCTTTTGCAGCAATTACAGCTGCAAGTCTCTGGGGGTTTGTCTCTATTAGCTTGGCTACATCTAACCATCTGGGATTTTTATGCCCATTCTCTTCAAGGCTAAATCTGCCTCAGCTCGCTTCCTAGTTGGATGGGTTCCGCTGGTGTACAGCAATCTTTAAGTCATCCACAGACTCTCAATTGGAATTGAGGTCTGGGCTTTGACTTGGCCATTCCAAGACATTTAAATGTTTCCCCTTAAACAACTTGAAGTGTTGCTTTAGCAGTATGCTTAGGGTCATTGTCTGCTGGAACGTGAACCTCCGTCCCAAGTCTCAAATCTCTGGAAGACTGAAACGTTTCACTCAATAATTTCCCTGTATTAGCGCCATCCATCATTCCTTCAATTCTGACCATTTTCCCAGTCCGTACCAATGAAAAACATGATGGGTTCTCGGGTGATGAGAGGGTTTGAGTTTGCGACAGATGTAGCATTTTCCCTTGATGGCCAAAAAGCTCAATTTTAGTTCTCATCTGATAAGAGTACCTTCTTCCATATATTTGGGGAGTCTCCACATGCCTTTTGGCGAACACCAAATGTGTTTTTTAAGCAATGGCTTTTTTCTGGCCACTCTTCCTTAAAGCCCAAGCTCGGTGGAGTTGTCCGGCTTAAAGTGGTCATATGGACAGATACTCCAATATCCGCTCTGGAGTTTTGCAATCTTTTCAGGGTTATCTTTGTTCTCTTTTGTTGCCTCTCTGATTAATGACCTCCTTTTGGTGGGCGCCCTTTCTGGGAGGTTTGTTGTGGTGCCATATTCTTTCCATTTTTTATATAATGGATTTAATGTGCTCCGTGGGATGTTCAAAGATTTGGATATCTTCTTATAACCCAACCCTGATCTGTACTTCTCCACAACTTTGTCCCTGACCTGTTTGGAGAGCTCCTTGGTCTTCATGGTGCTTGCTTGATTAGTGGTGTTGCAGACTCTGGGGTCTTTCAGAACATATGAACTGAGATCTACAAGGGGTTGAATACATATGCTCGCACCACTTTTCAGTTTTTTTATGTTTAGAATTTTTTTAAAACAAGTCATTTTTTTCATTTCAGCTTCACCATTTTGACGATTTTTTTGTATGTCCATTATATGAAAATCCAAATAAAAATCAATTTAGATGACAGGTTGTAATGCAACAAAATAGGAAAAACGCCAAGGGGGAGGAAAGTTTTGCACTGTACATTCTGAGTTAACATCTAGTAGTAATTATTGCCAATGCTTTCTGACATTACATTAGCCCGCGCGCTGCAGGAATCGTAGATTATATATTCAGGTTTTAATCCCCAAAAAATTAACAGAAGAGGTACAGGGCAGAGCACGGCGGTGAGAGCAGAGCAGTGACTGTATGCCAGCGGGATGGTCCATATCCCAATCATCCTTGCTGTAGCGATGTTGTTTCTAGAAGTGGATGGTCTAACTGTAGCATGTGTGTTGAACCCTCAAACCCTTAGCTACCTCTCCCGATTCAATGATTAACAAAAAAGTGAGTAATGACAAAAAATATATGCATTTTTTTGTGGACTAGAGCGCCAGAGATAAAATAATAAAATTGAGACTAGTTTCTGTTTGAACGAGGCATCAAAACAGACATCCCACCTACCCGGCTTCGATTGGGTCGTTATAATTTAGAACAATGCATTCTAAAATAAATCACACTCGCCTCGTACTGTACACTGGCCTTAGGTGAGTATAGGCCATTAAAGAGATATGTCCTGGCCTGGATGTAGTTTCCATTGGAGTTCCTTTAGACTTGAGTTTGAGTAAGGAGGATTTTGGGTGGTTGATTATTTTCTGTCTTTCTCGCATTGATGCAACTGAGGAAGAGTTGCCGTGCCACTTGTTGTACCTGACTCCATATGCACTCCATTAAGGTCACAGATTGAACTTAACATCAAGCATTAGCCCAGAAAACCTCAGGTCTGGAACACCCAGTGTTCAATCAACAGGAATTAACGAAAACGACATTTTGATTGGCAATATCTGCTCTTCGTTCAACAGCTTGCTTTCACTGATCGCATACCCATGTATTGGTGTACCCTGCCTGGTGTCCTTACCACACATCCAAGTAACTCTTATGCAAACATCAATGGTTTAAAACACACACGAATGCACACACCACGAATGCACACACACACACACCACACACAGAGCGTAGGCGCAAACACACACACCACACACACAAACCCCACATGTTGAGTCTTTCTGTTACAAAAGATTAGTGATATTGATGCGATGGGTCCCAATGCAATTTAGAAGCAATTTAAAAGGTAATGAATGAACTGTGCCTTCAGGGCCTTTTCCCCCGCGTGTGGTAGAGAGATTCTATATTACGGTGTACTTGCGTGTGTGCGTGCGTGTGTGTGTGTGTGTGTGTTGTGTGTGTGTGTGTAGGGCGCACGCGTGTTGACTGAAACAACAAAAAGAGAGGTCAAGATACCATTTCATGATAACGGTCAGTTCAATATCGGCTACTCCGTACTAAGTGCCTTTGAACAAATTGAGCCCATTGACCTCCCATTCTAGTTGATGAATGATTCCATTTCGGTGTTCACCTCAATGTGGAAAAATATGATATCATGTGAACGTGTGAGGATTTCATTTTTTATCAGCAATATAACTTAACGATCTGATTTTATTCTCTTGATTTTAATCACACCGCAGACGGTGGGAGAAAAAAGAGCATGATATTGAAGTTCAGTTGTGAACGCTTCTGTTAGTGCTATCAAAGCTCGGCAGCGACTGACCCTTCTTCCCCTCACCTTGACAGCACACACAGAAGAAATATCCTGACCCACTGTGACAAATTCATTTTGAACAATTACCTTCTCAAGCAGAACGGTTTTCATATTATTCTCTGCAACAGTCCATTAAAGCCAGTATAATACACAGGGAAGCTAGCTAGCTCCTGTACTCAATAGAGAAAGCGTGACCTGCTAACACCTGGATTGTAGCCTTGTTAGAAAGGCAACGTCTATTATTGTGGTGGGTCACTTAGCTTGGCACAAACTATCAATATGCATCTTCAAGTGTGAAAATAGCCCGATAAACTCTCCTGGTTATCAAATCAATGGAGTCAATGTATTCAACCCACCCATTCCATTCCGTCCCATTGATATGATTATACCCTTCAACTATGTTATATTCATTTATGGAGACATATACAGTACGTGCCATAGGAGGAGTATATTTTTTCTAACAGCCTAGCAGACACAAGGTATTATTTCTAATAGGCTTCCTAGGTTTATTAGGGAGGAATCGTTGTTATGGTAGGCAGATGGCAGAATCATCTTTCTTTTTTAAAGTTCACACTAATTAAAATCCTCAGAGCGGCTCGTTCTAACCAGAACACCTGATTAAGAATTTAGCCAAGTAATAAGGAACCTGAAACCTTTGAGCTTCGTAATAGAAACCAATCAATTTGTCACAAACCACCTTGCAAGTTTCTCTGGGATTTTCTGAGAATTCATGTAGGTGCTGCCAGAGAGTGATGAACTTAGGCTGCCATCTTGAATTTACACTGCTGTCCTTAGACTGTTAATATTCATATGTATGTTTTTACTTTCATATACTGGATTAGGTGTCTTCATAACCACTTTTATGACCAACTACTACATAATTATTAACCAACACCACAGTTGGATGTTAATCAACAAAATAGGGCAAATCTAGGGGAGACCCGGGATGGTTGTCACATGGGTTGGTTGTCACAGTGCTTAACAAAGCTGTGTGGTCTGAATCTCTTCACAGGGAAGCCCTTCGCATGTCATCTGTCTCTAGCTATCCCCAACGCTATGAAAACCAGCGCTTTGAGGAGGGCTTTCAGAAGGCTGTCAACAATGCAGATGGCAAATCAAGGCACATTTTGAAGGAAATGGAAAATGTTTTTTTTTCTCCTGAATAGACTCTGGCAGAAAAATATACTGGCTGTGGTGTAGCCTGACAGACATAACCCCACACACAATATAAACAACCACTAGAGCCTTATTTTTCTTTTTTCCACAGTTTTGTTGCACTACAGCCTGATTTGAGCATTTATTAAATTTAGATTTTGTGTCACTGTTCTACCCACCATACCCCATAATGTCAAAGTGGAATTATGTTTTTAAAATGTTTAAGAAAATGAATTGCAAATGAAAAGCTGAAATGTCGTGAGAACACTAAGTATTTAACCCCTAATAAGTTTAGGAGTAAAAATGTCCATAAACAACTATCATAATACGTTTCATTGACTCACTCTGTGTGCAATAGTAGTGTTTAAAATTATTTTTTGCATGACTAACTTATCTCTGTACCCCACACACAAAGTATCTGTACCTCAGTGGAGCAGTGAATTTCAAACACAGATTCAACCACAAAGACCCAGGGAGGTTTCCAACGCTAACATGTGTTGCTATTTCCTTTAGCAAATTTTTTCGTAATTTTTAACTATGCATTTTTGGGAAAGGGATCGTAAGTAAGCATTTCACGGTAAAGTTTTCA
Organism: Salvelinus sp. IW2-2015; assembly: GCF_002910315.2. Lineage (NCBI taxonomy): Eukaryota > Metazoa > Chordata > Actinopteri > Salmoniformes > Salmonidae > Salvelinus > Salvelinus sp. IW2-2015. Next base: position 284,098 of record NW_019942745.1, on the reverse strand, counting down.
CATGTTGTATTCGGCGCATCTGACAAATACAATTTCATTTGATATATAAATCACCAGCCTTTCCCCTTTTTCAGATCAAATCCCAGTTCAATAACGGAGTCTCTCCTGTGTACTAACGGCCAATGCAGGCTTCACGGAAACCAAGCAAGTCCCTGATTCAAGACAATCTACATCAAGACTATCTGCTTCAAGACTGTCTGCTTCAAGACTATCTGCTGTATGTCTGTGCTTCTCCTCATTTCACCAGGTGAAGATGCTTTACTGGACCTACTAACATAGGTAATCAGGAAGCAGTTTAATACTTAGGTGAAGACTTACAGGGTTTTAGGTATTTTCATTCTCATCATCAACATAATAGTCAATAAACTCAGAAAAAAAGAAAAGAAATGTCCTCTCGCTGTCAACTGCGTTTACTTTCAGCAAACTTAACATGTGTAAAATATTTGTATGAACATAAGATTCAACAACTGAGACATAATCTGAACAAGTTCCACAGACATGTAACTAACAGAAATTGAATAATGTGTTCTCTAAACAAAGGGGGGGGGGGGGGGTCAAAATCAAAAGTAACAGTCAGTTATCTGGTGTGGCACCAGCTGCATTAAGTACTGCAGTGCATCTCCTCCCCATGGACTGCACCAAATTTGCCAGTTCTTGCTGTGAGATGTTACCCCACTCTTCCTCCAAGGCACCTGCAAGTTACCAGACATTTCTGGGGGGAATAGCCCTAGACCTTACCCTCTGATCCAACAGGTCCCAGACGTGCTCAATGGGATTGAGATCCGGGCTCTTTGCTGGCCATGACAGAACATGACGACATTCCTGTCTTGCAGGAAATCACACACCAGAACGAGCAGTATGGCTGTTGGCACTGTCATGCTGGAGGGTCATGTCAGAATGAGCCTGCAGGAAGGGTACCACATGAAGGAGAGGATATTTTCCCTGTAATGCACAGCATTAAGATTGCCTGCAATGACAACAAGCTCAGTCCGATGATGCTGTGACACACCGCCCCAGACCATGACGGACCCTCCACCTCCAAATCGATCCCGCTCCAGAGTACAGGCCTTGGTGTAACACTCATTCCTTCGACGATAAACGTGAATCGACCATCACCCCTGGTGACACAAAACCCGCGACTCGTCAGTGAAGAGCATTTTTTTCATGTCCATTACATGTCCATTGCATGACCATTGCATGTCCATTAATGTCCATTACATAACCATTAGCATAGATCTACAGTTTTGTCTTTACCATAACCAAGCACAATGCAATTCGAAAGGACATCAAGTTGTAGTAGGTTCACTGTGATTTGTTAAATCTTTATTCTGCTAGGCCCTGCTGTGAAATATAGAGCAATAATGTACCGGAAGATGTTCCATGGTTGTTGTACATCAATAACAAATACCCTAGCTATCCTTTACTCTAGTAACGGCTTGAACCACTTAACACGGTTATATAAAGTCATTTAACCTGTTAGAAAGTAAATATTTTATATTCATATTTGGTCATGAATTATTGCTCAGCTTTGGTSACTTGTTAGTGTAAACATTGTGTTTTTCCAAAACAAACAAGAAAAGACTAATGAAACCAAATTGCCAGTACTTTTTCCTTGACTTAATAGGCTATGACGTCTGGTAGTGCAGCACTATTGTTAACAAAGAGCTTTAACATGCAAAGCTAAGGTCACTTACTTATTTGACCGTTAAARCTTTGAAGCGTCTGGTAATGTCCGGAGAGAGAACGGTGAGTTCAATCCCTTTTTTCTCCTCGCCGGTGRGGCCCTGAATTTAAACCTTGTGGATAATTAGGACATTATGAAATAGATTGTCTTGAAGGAAGTCTCGTCTTGAAGTGCCGTTCACATTTCTTCACGAGCCAATTAATTTTTGGGGGGTAATTAAGTCACAGGTTGGAACAAGTTGGGGGATGGACTTCTTTCCTTCCTCGACATAAGGCACGGCAGGAAGTAAAAAATAAATCCCCAAACACTGCTATAGCACCTTTGGTCTGTTTTTGTGGTGTAAACTCAGTGGTGTAATGAGAGGAGATGCAAAGCGATCTCGCCCTGCCATGGCCCCTGTTCAGCCATAATAAATAGACCTGGCRTTCAGTGCATTCATCATATTGATTTCCCTTTAATGATATGCACAGGAAAGTCATTTCCTCGTCTCGCCGTTGTCACAGTGACTAATCAGGTTTTCCCAAGACGACCAATTCTACACCTTAAGGAAATGGTTGTGCTAAAGACACTGGTCATCTGGGTGACAGAGACATGACCAGATCAGAGGGACACCACCTGCACACAGGTGCAATCTCTGAATACTAAGTGTATCCATCGCTGTTGTTCCTATCACTTTAGCGGCTCCCAAGCCTGCTGAGATTGCACTGAACCACATACTAAATGGGGTATATGTGTCATGTTGAAGCTAACTGCTGAACACAAAATGTGTTTTTGTAGCTAACTGCTGTCCATACGAGGTGTTTCTGTAGCTAACTGCTGTCCATACGAGGTGTTTTTGTAGATAACTGCTGTCCGTACGAGGTGTTTTTGTAGCTAACTGCTGTCCGTACGAGGTGCTTTTGTAGCTAACTGTTGTCCATATCTTCTTTAAGAGGTATCCGAACATCTCCCTGGTAGCTCAATAAGGCAAAATACACAGCAATATGGGAATAAAGAATGTGTACATGTACATACTACCTCAATCAGCCTGACTAACCGGTGTCTGTATGTAGACTCGCTACCTGTATAGCCTCGTTACTGTATATAGCCTGTCTTTTTACTGTTGTTTTATTTCTTTACCTACCTATTGTTCACCTAATACCTTTTTTTGCACTATTGGTTAGAGCCTGTAAGTAAGCATTTCACATGTTGTATTCGGCGCACGTGACAAACACACTTTGATTTGATTTTATTCGATGTGCCAAAAAAAGCGAAAAATGTGGTACTCATGAGTACGCTCCATAGGAATGGGAGAATCRGTAGCCAGGAACATCAAAAAACAGAAATGATAAAGGATTGCAATGCCACAAAAGGAGGGTTGAACAATTTAGGCAAGTTGGTGACTGGCTACAGCTGCAAAAGAAGAACCCTACGCTGGACACTTGTGATATTCTTCAACATGTTGGACATCTCGGCGTACAACGRGTTTGTCATCTGGAAGGCGTTGAACCCAGATTGGAACAGAGGGAAGCTCCAGAGGAGACGGCTCTTTCTCGAGGAGCTGGGCAAGACYTTGGTAASACCTTAAATCCAGAGGAGGCAACYTATCCKAAGGARCCCYGCTTCTGCAGCCATSGTYYGGAGGATTCAGGAGGAGGATGCTGGTGCCCCATCRGCCCGACCKACAGAACCAACAACTCCAATACCGGAAGTAAGTGTGAGTGATGTTATTGCATGTGTGTGTGTCTGACTCTCCTWCCTTGGCCTGCTGTAACTATATATGTGAGTGAGTGAGATGTTAGTAAAATTCTTGAACTCTGTGTTTTCATCATTCTAGATTGCAGCCGGTAGCAACAGGAAGAAGTGATGTGACGTGTGTGGACCCAAGAAGGACACAAATACACAGAATACATGCATCAAGTGCAGGAAATACATGTACAACACAAACACACATTAAAACTCTGTCCATCATGTGGTGTGTACGCCGGCCTTAGTTTGTGTTCAATGGGGCTCATTTTTCATTTCCATAAAATACCCTATGTAAAATTTGTCCTTCCAATTTGTTCAGTTCAAAGCAAAAAACATCGATAGTGATAAAAACCTTGTTTCAAGATAAACATGATTTATTTCACCCATGTTGGATTATAATAAATTTTTGTGGACAAAAATCACATTTGATAAACAAAAACTTTTATTGATAAATTAGGTAAATGGCAAAAATATTAACCATGTATTGCTGTCTATATTAACCATGTATGCTGTCTATATTAACCATGTATCTGTATATATTAACCATGTATGCTGTCTATATTTACCATGTATGCTGTCTATATTAACCATGTATGCTGTCTAATAACATGTATGCTGTCTATATTAACCATGTATGCTGTCTATAATTAACCATGTATGCTGTCTACTGTAACGGCAGCCTTCCTCCTTCTTCACGAGAAGGAGGAGGTGTAGCAGGGATCGGACCAACACTCAGCGTAGCCAGTGCTCAACATGTTTAATTAACGATAAAACAGTGAACACTTACAAATACAAAATAACAAAAATGTGGCAAAACCGATACAGCCCTACTTCTGGTGCAGAGAAAACACAAAGACAGGAAACAACCACCCACAAACCCCAACACAAAACAAGCCACCTATATGACTTCCAATCAGAGACAACACAAAACACCTGCCTCTGATTGAAGAACCATATTAGGCCAAACATAGAACCAACAAACTAAGACACAAAATAGAATGCCCCACCCAGCTCACGTCCTGACCAACACTAAAACAAGCAAAACACATAAAGAACTATGGTCAGAACATGACATCTACGTTGCTTGTAATTGATATGTCAACATCTAAGTATTAAGTATTTGTACATAAAT
>NW_019942745.1:270623-279529 GCF_002910315.2 Salvelinus sp. IW2-2015 | reverse complement strand
GTATACTGCTCTATTATTAACCATGTATTACTGTCTATATTAACCATGCTATGTACTGTCTATATTAACATGTATTACTGTCTATATTAACCATGTATGCTGTCTATATTTAACCATGTATGCTGTCTATATTAACATGTATGCTGTCTATATTAACATGTATGCTGTCTATATTAACCATTTGTACTGTCTATATTAACCATGTATCTGTCTATATTAACCATTGTATGTACTGTCGTATATTAAACATGTATCTGTCTATATTAACCATGTATGCTGTCTATATTTAACCATGTATCTGTCTATATTAACCATGTATGCTGTCTATATTAACCATGTATCTGTCTATATTAACATGTATGCTGTCTATATTAACCATGTATGCTGTCTATATTAACCATGTATGCTTCTATATAACCATGTATGTGTCTATATTAACCATGTATGCTGTTTCTACGTTTGCTCTGTAATTGATATTGTCGACAGCTAAGTATTAAGTATTTGTACATAAATTGTATGCTGTATTGTTTTAAAACCCAATAATGTTGTGGGTCATCAGACCCACAAACACTGGGTGGTATAACAAACACATGCACACCACACAAGGTTAAGCCAATACTAGAATGTTAATCAATTCCCACTATTAAACTTGAATGCTAGATCTAACGTAGCCTCATTTACTATTTTACGACCCGGCGCATTTGCAGAAATGTAACTCAACAAAAAGTGTATACCCCACAACCCAATCGATACTCGTCTCCATTTCCATCAACTGTAAATACAGCAGCTGGGGACACAGGCAGTTAGGGTTATGTGTGTTTGGGAAAAACAAGGGGCTGCATAAAAGTAGATTGATCAATGTTGTGACACAGTATCCTGGTCTAGGTCTGGAGCTTGTGGCCTTCTGGGCCCTGATCTCTGGAGCCAGGCTGTGACCTTCTGGGCCCCTATCTCTGGCTTTGGCTTGTGGCCTTGAAGTTAGCCTCCTTCTGCTATTGATTGTCCCACCAGATGCTGTTACCACACTACTGGGACTTGCCATTTTTCAATAAGACATCATTGTGTCTATATTAATATTACCAGGCCATATAATATCTGTGGGTGACTTCTCTGACCGGGCATATAATGTCTGTGGGGACTGGTCTGAACCGGGCCATATAATGTCTGTGGAGACTGCTCTGAACCGGGGCCATATAATATCTTGTGGGTGACTTCTCTGAAGCCCGGGCCATAATATCTGTGGGTGACTTCTCTGAACCGGGCCATTTAATGTCTGTGGGTGCTGCTCTGAACCGGGCCATATAATGTCTGTGGGTGACTGCTCTGAACCGGGCCATATAATGTCTGTGGGTGACTGTCTGAACCGGGCCATATATACTGTGGTGACTTCTCTGACCGGGCCATATGATGAATGTCTGGTGGGGACTGCTTAGACCCGAGGCCATATAATGTCTGTGGGTGACTTGCTCTGATCCGGCCATAACAATGTCTGTGGGGAGACTGCCTCTGAACCGGGCCATATAATGTCTGTGGGTGACTGCTCTGAACCGGAGCCATGATAATGTCTGTGGTGTGGACTAGCTCTGAACCGGGCCATATAATGTCTGTGGGTGACTGCTCTGAACCGGGCCATATAATGTCTGTGGGTGACTGTTCTGATCCGGGCCATATAATGTCTGTGGGAGACTGCTCTGATCCGGGCCATTTCTTTAAAATGATTACAACTGAATTACAGTGGGTCATAACAGAACTTTTAACTTCAACCATAAACGTAATTCAGAGAATTAAAGGAAACACAAATAAATCTGATATTACATTTTTCAATGTTTTTAATTAATTACGTTTCCTTAAAAATAAAAAACAAACTTCAAGGAAACTTACGTTGGTAATGATATTTTGTATCAATGGGTTCCAATCAATTCCACTCTAGTGAATTAAAACATGAAAGACTTGGGAATTATCTTTGAAATGCAATCATCAAACACTTGGACAACCTACATTAAAAAACACTAAGTGTGTGTTATATTGAATTCGCTCTTGTGAGAACATCGTTTGAAACACTTCACTCACTTTTGACATCCCAATAGAGGTGGTTGCCTAGCACCTTCCTAGAGTATGTCATAATTCACCACTACATTACGAGATTTATAAATCGAACCCAAATTAGCTCATTGTCCTGAACGTTTACAAAAAATTAATTGGTTTAGCTTATTCATATTTGGGCTGTCCTGTCGTTCCTCCCACACCACCCACATCCAAACCCTGGTGTTACCCATCTGTCAGTTCTCGTTCTCTCTCTCTCTCTTTGAAATACACAAATTCACCACTGCCAACGGCATCAACAATTATCAATCCCCTCTAATCCTGTGTTCCGCCAAAATAAGAGCTCGTAATGCGGTTGGCCGTATAGGACACTGTCATCTTTATGACTAATGCAGTTGGCTGTTTAGGACACTGTCATCTTTATGACTAATGCAGTTGGCTGTTTAGGACCACTGTCCTCTTTATGACTAATGCGTTGGCTGTTTTACGGGACACTGTCACTTTATGACTAATGCAGTTGGCCTGTTTAGGACACTGTCATCTTTATGACTAATGCAGTTGGCTGTTTAGGACACTGTCATCTTTATGACTAATGGCAGTTGGCTGTTTAGGACACTGTCATCTTTATGACTAATGCCAGTTGGCGTGTAGGACACTGTCATCTTTATGACTAATGCAGTTGGGCTGTTTAGGACACTGTCACCTTTTAGACTAATGCAGTTGGCCGTATAGGACACTGTCAACTTTATGACTAATGCAGGTTGGCTGTTTAGGACACTGTCACCTTATGACTAATGCAGTTGGCCGTTTAGGACACTGTCATCTTTATGACTAATGCAGTTGGCCGTATAGGACACTGTCATCTTTATGACTAATGCAGTTGGCCGTTTAGGAACACTGTCATCTTTAATGACTAATGCAGTTGGCTGTTTAGGACACTGTCCACCTTTATGACTATGCAGTTGGCCGTATAGGACACGTGTCATCTTTATGACTAATGCAGTTGGCTGTTAGGAATGTCACTCTTTATGACTAATGCAGTTGGCCGTATAGGACATCTGTCATCTTTATGACTAATGCAGGTTGGCTGTTTAGGGACACTGTCACTCTTTATGACTAATGCAGTTGGCTTTAGGACACTGTCATCTTTATGACTAATGCGTTGGCCGTATAGGACACTGTCATCATTTATGACTAATGCCAGTTGGCCGTTTAGGACACTGTCATCTTTATGACTAATGCAGTTGGCTGTTTAGGACACTGTCACCTTTATGACTAATGCAGTTGGCTGTATGGGACACTGTCATCTTTATGACTAATGCAGTTGGCTTGTTTAGGACACTGTCATCTTTATGACTAATGCAGTTGGCTGTTTAGCATACCAGCATCTTATGACTAATGCAGTTGGCTGTTTAGGACACTGTCATCTTTATGACTAATGCAGTTGGTGTTTAGGACACTGTCACCTTTATGACTAATGCAGTTGGCGCGTATGAGGACCACTGTCACCTTTTATGACTATGCAGTTGGCTGTTTAGGACACTGTCATCTTTATGACTAATGCAGTTGGCTGTTTAGGACACTGTCATCTTTATGACTAATGCAGTTGGCTGTTTAGGACACTGTCATCTTTATGACTAATGCAGTTGGCTGTTTAGACACTGTCACTTTATGATAATGCAGTTGGCGTTAGGACACTGTCACCTTTTATGACTAATGCAGTTGGCTGTTTAGGACACTGTCACTTTATGACTAATGCAGTTGGCTGTTTAGGACACTGTCATCTTTATACTAATGCAGTTGGCTGTTTAGGACACTGTCATCTTTATGACTAATGCAGTTGGTGTTTAGGACACTGTCATCTTTTATGACTAATGCAGTTGGCTGTTTAGGACACTGTCATTTTTGACTAATGCAGTTGGCTGTTTAGGACCTGTCACTTTATGACTAATGCAGTTGGCTGTTAGGACACTGTCACCTTTATGACTAATGCAGTTGGCTGTTTAGGACACTGTCACCTTTATGACTAATGCAGTTGGCCGTATAGGACACTGTCACCTTTATGACTATGCAGTTGGCTGTTTAGGACACTGTCATCTTTATGACTAATGCAGTTGGCCGTTTAGGACACTGCATCCTTTATGACTAATGCAGTTGGCTGTTTAGGAACACTGTCACCTTTATGACTAATGCAGTTGGCGTTAGGACACTGTCATCTTTATGACTAATGCAGTTGGCCGTTTAGGACACTGTCATCTTTATGACTAATCGCAGTTGGCTGTTTAGGACACTGTCATCTTTATGACTAATGCAGTTGGCTGTTTAGGACACTGTATCTTTATGACTAATGCAGTTGGCTGTTTAGGACACTGTCACCTTTATGACTAATGCAGTTGGCCGTATAGGACACTGTCACCTTTATGACTAATGCAGTTGGCTGTTTAGGACACTGTCATCTTTATGACTAATGCAGTTGGCCGTTTAGGACACTGTCATCTTTATGACTAATGCAGTTGCTGTTTAGGACACTGTCACCTTTATGACTAATGCAGTTGGCCGTATAGGACACTGTCATCTTTATGACTAATGCAGTTGGCTGTTAGGACACTGTCATCTTTATGACTAATGCAGTTGGCTGTTTAGGACACTGTCATCTTTATGACTAATGCAGTTGGCTGTTTAGACACTGTATCTTATGACTGATGCAGTTGGCTGTTTAGCATACCAGCATCTTTATGACTAATACGTTTCTCTGGCAAATGCAGCTCCACATGATGCAAAGAGGGAAATTATATCTGAGTTTCAAATCAATCTTTCGCCTGTGTCTTTTATACTGTTTGTTATACTGGATCTAATTATCTCCAATGTTTGAGGACAATAGTTTATCATACAACTATAAAAGTGCCCAGTAGGTCTTTCCTATCGGTATAACAGTGTCCAGTAGGTCTCTATCGCTATAACAGTGTCCAGTAGGTCTATCATTCATTATAACAGTGTCCAGTAGGTCTTTCCTATCACTTAACAGTGTCCAGTAGGTCTTTCTATCACTATAACAGTGTCCAGTAGGTCTATCATATCATTATAACAGGGTCCAGTGGTCTATCATATCATTCTAACAGTGTCCAGTAGGTCTTTCCTTCACTATAACAGTGTCCAGTAGGTCTTTCCTATCACTATAACAGTGTCCGGTAGGTTTTCCTATCACTATAACAGTGTCCAGTAGGTCTATCATATCATTATAACAGTGTCCAGTAGAATTGATCTAATCCAGACACTGTTGTATTAATGCATTCTTTACATGCAATGGTCTTAAAAGAGTTCCATTTGATTACATGATCAGATCAGATATGGATCCATTTGATGACATGATCAGATCAGATACGGATCCATTTGATTACATGATCAGATACGGATCCATTTGATTACATGATCAGATCAGATATGGATCCATTTGATGACATGATCAGATCAGATACGGATCCATTTGATTACATGATCAGATACGGATCCATTTGATTACATGATCAGATCAGATATGGATCCATTTGATTCATGATCAGATCAGATATAGATCCATTTGATGACATGATCAGATCAGATATGGATCCTTTTTCAGATCGTTAAGGTATGGGTTTTTACTGTCGGTGAGGCATATAAACTACGCTGCTATATGTAATACTATACATTTTTCTGGAGTCATATGCAAATGGCAATATTCACATGAGAATGGTGCTGTTGAGGTTGTAATGTACATTGCAATACAAGTTTATTTGAATAAATGGAGGCATGTAGATCATAACAAACAATGTGCTTGGCTGAACAGATGTCTACTTGAAGTCAAGATTTACCCTCACTTTCAGATTATTTCTAATTATGCAGATAGCCCTGATCTAAGTGTTGATGATTAGTATAGTCATTGACACAAACACATATCCCGTTGACACAGACACATTAAACCTACAGTATTAGTCTGTCTGTCTGTCTGTCTCCACGACATCCGAACCAATGTCCAGATGGCGTCAGACCGTTTTAAACCAACCCGGAGAAACATGGACACCTCGTTAACTCACAGACCAGAGAAATACTTCCTTAAGAGTAAAAACGGGATTGTCCCCCTCTAACCTTACTTTGGTTCTTTTTTTTACTCAGAGACTCCCAAAGGCAACTGTTTATGCCTGTTGCATAATTTGAGAGGCGCTACAAGCAAAAACAATTGAGCTTTTTTTTGCGTCAAAGTTGTGTTTCTCACCTTAGGGCATTTGTTTTAGCATGCATATTATTTTTGTTTTGTTTACCGTATGCACTCGCCTCATACGTAATGCGAGAGACTTTTACCCATATTACAATGATGAAGATGACAATACAAAATGGATGCCCAGGCAGAAGTCCTACTCTCCAATAAGAGGTGTCTGCTCAGAGATGAATGCTGAGGCGATTGAACTGACATTTAATTAGCAGACTTTGAATCAGTGGCAGAACAGCAGATTGGCTGGTTAATTGGTCGTTTCATGTCATAACGTATCGACAGAAACCATAGAGGGACCAGTTCAACCAAATCCAACTTTAAACTGACTTCAGAAACAGTTCAAAGTTGATGAGATCAGAGGTAAGTGTGGATGCTGTTATGTCATTTTTTTTTAACCTTTTAAATGTGCTAATTTACCAAGTCAATCCAAAATCATGATACATGATGAAAAACAATTCTGTAAGCGTTGTGAGTAAGATGAGTTTAGTTGAGATATCAAATTGGGTAAAACAGGGGTCATACAGAGTTATTTCAAATCGTTACAACACCAGAGAGACTGCAAGAGAGTCATTTTAGAGACGTGTAATTGGTTAACGATAATCTTTCCAACAGACAACATCTGGAGTTTTGACATCCTCCTTACATTTCACCTCTTAGGGATGGATTAACATTTACAGAATGTTTACCTGGAGGAAAATGGGGGGTGGGGTCATGCTTTTTCATTTCAGTCATGGGGAGGGTCATGTCATTTGTAATTGATGAAATGTCAATATTACTCGGTGTTTTAAAATGATTTGCGTATTAGGTTATATACTGTATCAATGTGTACCCAATGCCACCCTCATCTCTGATTCTCCGCTGAGTGCAAAATATCAAGTGGCGCCTGTAGGCTATTTAGTGTGGTCTCAATCAAATGATCCATAGCTATAGGCTATAGGCTACGAAGTGCATGCTCGGAGAAAAGTTATATTTCTAAGATAGCTGCTGGGATGGTGTAAATAAAACTACGCTGCCATGGATATTCCAACCCTGCTCTTGCTAATCAAAACCTTTTTTGTTGTTGTGCTGCCTAAACAATGTTGTGATTTGTAGGCCTACAGTGGCAGTTCAGGAGGAGAGTCAAATAATTCTAGTCCATAAAAATGCAATATCTAGCACGTGAACTAGCCTATAGGTGTGTTCTGTTCAGTTTGACAAGGAGAGCGCTAAGATGAGAAGGAGGACCAGATAGCAGCTTTGATAGCTTTGATAGATGTATTTAGCTTCACTTTGGTGGTGGCAGAGAGACTTTTGTTCAAGTGCTTTATTCATTTGGTTTGTGGAATTAAACAATCATTGTTGGTGGTGCTGAAAGTAGGCAAATTCAAGTAGGCATAATTCATTAGAGTAGGCATAATTCTTAGGTAGTATAATTATTTTTTCATTTGAATTAGAACTTTACTAACAACAAGAGCACCTTTTGTTGGGGCCTATTTCTTCCTATTTAAGAAATAAAAGATAGGCTACCTGTTTGACAACATTAGACTGTAAATGTAAATTAGACTAAAGGCTGCTATGTAAATAGATTTGTCAGCCATTTCCTCCACCCACCATGCACTCGTTAAACCGCCCGCCCCGAGTCAGTTAAGGGCTGTTACGTTCAAAACCAGGACTTAAATTGAGGGGGTATTAGAGGGTATGCCATTAGGCGTACCTTTGATTAAAGAAAATGGCAAAAAGCACAGGCCTACCCATTGTAAAACCGATATGATTATATAAAGTGATCTTAAACAGATCTTAAACGGTCCGTGATGCGTTATGCTAGAAAGAAGCTGTAAAAATACCAGAGAAAGATGTGTCTCCGATGCATATCGCGATGTCATTGTTTATTTTCTTTGACATTCAGAGGCTGAGCTACAACCTTCTATCGCCAAGGAGCAAAAAATGTACTTTGCTTGGAAAGTTATCTAATTATGTCACTATCAATGAATTAGCTATTCACTTTCTGTACAATAGATATTGTTTAAACCCAGGCAGCTTTTAGGGAAACACTTCTCTCGTTGGTTAAGGTAACCTTCTCTCGTTGGGTTTTAAAACCTGTTATGGACAGGGGGCAGTGTTTCCACTTTGAACGAATTGCGTACCCAAACGGAATTTCCTCCTACTCTGCCAGAAGGTAATACATGCATATTAATATTACTATTGTATAGAAAACACTCTGAAGTTTCTAAAACTGTTTGAATTATGTCTGTAAGTAGAACAGAACTCATTTGGCAGACAAAAACCTGAGAAGACTTCCAAACAGGAAGTGAGAACTCTATTTCAAAACAGTGCCAAATGATACCCCATATAGTTATGGATAAGCAAACACGTCCTAGGGCTTCCATTAGATGTCACCGTCTTTAGATTTTGGTTATATGATTCTACTATAAAGGAGGGGCTCATAGGAGTTATTTTACTGAGTGGTCTCAGAATCTCAGTCTCATTTTGCTCACGAGCGAGAGAGAGTGCTCTCGTTCCAATGCTCTTTCTTCAGACAATGAAATTCTCCGGTTGGTCCTTATTGATGATTAATGTTAAACACATCCTAAATATGGATTGCATACATCATTTGACTTGTTTCTACGACCTGTAACGG
>NW_019942745.1:251066-270598 GCF_002910315.2 Salvelinus sp. IW2-2015 | reverse complement strand
ATATAATGTTGCTGGGGACTGCTCTGAACCGGGCCATATAATGTCTTTGGGAGACTGCTCTGAACCGGGCCATATAATGTCTGTGGGTTGACTTCTCTGAACCGCGCCATATAATATCTATGGGTGACTTCTCTGAACCGGGCCAATAATGTCTTGGGTGACTGCTCTGAACCAGCCATATAATGTCTGTGGGTAGACTTGCTCTGATCCGGGCCATCAATGTCTGTGGGAGACTGTCTCTGAACCGGGCCATTATAATGTCTGTGGGTGACTGCTCTGAACCAGCGCCATATAATGTCTGTGGTGTGGACTGCTCTGAACCGGGCCATATAATGTCTTGTGGGTGACTGCTCTGAACCGCGGCCATATAATGGTCTGTGGGTGATCTGTTCTGGATCCGGGCCATATAATGTCTGTGGGAGACTGCTCTGATCCGGGCCATTTTCTTAAAATGATTACAACTGAATTACAGTGGGGCATAACAGAACTTTTAACTTCAACCATAAACGTAATTCAGAGAATTAAAGGAAACACAAATAAATCTGATATTACATTTTTCAATGTTTTAATTAATTACGTTCCTTAAAAATAAAAAACAAACTTCAAGGAAAACTTACGTTGGTAATGATATTTTGTATCATGGGTTCCAATCAATTCCACCTAGTGAATTAAAACATGAAAGACTTTGGGAATTATCTTTGAAAGCAATCATCAAACACTTGGACAACCTACATTTAAAAAACACTAAGTGGTGTGTTATATTGAATTCGCTCGTTGTGAGAACATCGTTTGAAACACTTCACTCACTTTTGACATCCCAATAGAGGTGGTTTGCCTAGCACCTTCCTAGAGTATGTCATAATTCACCACTACATTACGAGATTTATAAATCGAACCCAAATTAGCTCAGTTGTCCTGACGTTTACAAAAAAATTAATTGGTTTAGCTTATTCATATTTGGGCTGTCCTGTCGTTCCTCCCACACCACCCACATCCAAACCCTGGTGTTACCCATCTGTCAGTTCTCGTTCTCTCTCTCTCTCTTTGAAAACACAAATTCACCACTGCCAACGGCATCAACAATTATCAATCCCTCTAATCCTGTGTTCCGCCAAAATAAGAGCTCGTAATGCGGTTGGCCGTATAGGACACTGTCATCTTTATGACTAATGCAGTTGGCTGTTTAGGACACTGTCATTCTTTGACTAATGCAGTTGCTGTTAGACACTGTCATCTTTATGACTAATGCAGTTGGCTGTTTAGGACACTGTCATCTTATGACTAATGCAGTTGGCTGTTTAGGACACTGTCATCCTTTATGACTAATGCAGTTGGCTGTTTAGGACACTGTCACCTTTATGACTAATGCAGTTGGCCGTATAGGACACTGTCATCTTTATGACTAATGCAGTTGGCTGTTTAGGACACTGTCACCTTTATGACTAATGCAGTTGGCCTTTAGGACACTGTCATCTTTATGACTAATGCAGTTGGCCGTATAGGACACTGTCATCTTTATGACTAATGGAGTTGGCCGTTTAGGACACTGTCATCTTTATGACTAATGCAGTTGGCTGTTTAGGACACTGTCACCTTTATGACTAATGCAGTTGGCCGTATAGGACACTGTCATCTTTATGACTAATGCAGTTGGCGTTTTAGGACACTGTCATCTTTATGACTAATGCAGTTGGCTGTTTAGGAACCAGCATCTTTATGACTAATGCAGTTGGCTGTTTAGGACACTGTCATCTTTATGACTAATGCAGTTGTTGTTAGGACACTGTCACTTTATGACTAATGCAGTTGGCCGTATAGGACACTGTCACCTTTATGACTAATGCAGTGGCTGTTAGGACACTGTCATCTTTATGACTAATGCAGTTGGCTGTTTAGGACACTGTCACTTATGACTAATGCAGTTGGCTGTTAGGACACGTCATCTTTATGACTAATGCAGTTGGCTGTTTAGGACACTGTCATCTTTATGACTAATGCAGTTGGCTGGTTTAGGACACTGTCATCTTTATGACTAATGCAGTTGGGTGTTAGGACACTGTCACCTTATGACTAATGCAGTTGGCTGTTTAGGACACTGTCACTTTATGACTAATGCAGTTGGCTGTTTAGGACACTTGTCATCTTATGACTAATGCAGTTTGGCTGTTTAGGACACTGTCATCTTTAGACTAATGCAGTTGGCTGTTTAGGACACTGTCATCTTTATGACTAATGCAGTGGCTGTTTAGGACACTGTCATCTTTATGACTAATGCAGTTGGCTGTTTAGGACACTGTCATCTTTATGACTAATGCAGTTGGCTGTTTAGGACACTGTCACCTTTATGACTAATGCAGTTGGCTGTTTAGGACACTGTCACCTTATGACTAATGCAGTTGGCCGTATAGGACACTGTCACCTTTATGACTAATGCAGTTGGCGTTTAGGACACTGTCATCTTTATGACTAATGCAGGTTGGCCGTTTAGGACACTGTCATCTTATGACTAATGCAGTTGCGGTGTTAGGACACTGTCACTTTATGACTAATGCAGTTGCCGTATATGACGTTTAGGACACTGTCATCTTTATGACTAATGCAGTTGGCTGTTTAGGACACTGTCATCTTTATGACTAATGCAGTTGGCTGTTTAGGACACTGTGATCTTTATGACTYATGCAGTTGGCTGTTTAGCATACCAGCATCTTTATGACTAATACAGTTTACTCTGGCAAATGCAGCTCCAACATGATGCAAAGAGGGAAATTATATCTGAGTTTCAAATCAATCTTTCGCCTGTGTCTTTTATACTGTTTGTTATACTGGATCTAATTATCTCCAATGTTTGAGGACAATAGGTTTATCATACAACTATAAAAGTGCCCAGTAGGTCTTTCCTATCGGTATAACAGTGGTCCGCGTAGGTCTTTCCTATCGCTATAACAGTGTCCAGTAGGTCTATCATATCATTATAACAGTGTCCAGTAGAATTAGATCTCAATCCAGACACTGTTGTATTAATGCATTCTTTACATGCAATGGTCTTAAAAGAGTTCCATTTGATTACATGATCAGATCAGATATGGATCCATTTGATGACATGATCAGATCAGATACGGATCCATTTGATTACATGATCAGATACGGATCCATTTGATTACATGATCAGATCAGATATGGATCCATTTGATGAACATGAATCAGATCAGATACGGATCCATTTGATTACATGATCAGATACGGATCCATTTGATTACATGATCAGATCAGATATGGATCCATTTGATTACATGATCAGATCAGATATAGATCCATTTGATGACATGATCAGATCAGATATGGATCCTTTTTCAGATCGTTAAGGTATGGGTTTTATACTGTCGGTGAGGCATATAAACTACGCTGCTATATGTAATACTATACATTTTTCTGGAGTCATATGCAAATGGCAATATTCACATGAGAATGGTGCTGTTGAGGTTGTAATGTACATTGCAATACAAGTTTATTTGAATAAATGGAGGCATGTAGATCATAACAAACAATGTGCTTGGCTGAACAGATGTCTACTTGAAGTCAAGATTTACCCTCACTTTCTAGATTATTTCTAATTATGCAGATAGCCCTGATCTAAGTGTTSATGATTAGTATAGTCATTGACACAAACACATATCCCGTTGACACAGACACATTAAACCTACAGTATTAGTCTGTCTGTCTGTCTGTCTCCACGACATCCAGAACCAATGTCCAGATGGCGTCAGACCGTTTATAAACCAACCCGGAGAAACATGGACACCTCGTTAACTCACAGACCAGAGAAATACTTCCTTAAGAGTAAAAACGGGATTGTCCCCCTCTAACCTTACTTTGGTTCTTTTTTTAACTCAGAGACTCCCAAAGGCAACTGTTTATGCCTGTTGCATAATTTGAGAGGCGCTACAAGCAAAAACAATTAGACTTTTTTTTGCGTCAAAGTTGTGTTTCTCACCTTAGGGCATTTGTTTTAGCATGCATATTATTTTTGTTTGTTTTTACCGTATGCACTCGCCTCATACGTAATGCAGAGAGACTTTTACCCATATTACAATGATGAAGATGACAATACAAAATGGATGCCCAGGCAGAAGTCCTACTCTCCAATAAGAGGTGTCTGCTCAGAGATGAATGCTGAGCGGATTGAACTGACATTTAATTAGCAGACTTTGAATCAGTGGCAGAACAGCAGATTGGCTGGTTAGATTGGTCGTTTCATGTCATAACGTATCGACAGAAACCATAGAGGGACCAGTTCAACCAACATCCAACTTTAAACTGACTTCAGAACAGTRCAAAGTTGATGAGATCAGAGGTAAGTGTGGATGCTGTTATGTCATTTTTTTTTAACCTTTTAAATGTGCTAATTTACCAAGTCAATCCAAAATCATGATACATGATGAAAACAATTCTGTAAGCGTTGTGAGTAAGATGAGTTTAGTTGAGATATCAAATTGGGTAAAACAGGGGTCATACAGAGTTATTTCAAATCGTTACAACACCAGAGAGACTGCAAGAGAGTCATTTTAGAGACGTGTAATTGGTTAACGATAATCTTTCCAACAGACAACATCTGGAGTTTTGACATCCTCCCTTACATTTCACCTCTTAGGGATGGATTAACATTTACAGAATGTTTACCTGGAGGAAAATGGGGGGTGGGGTCATGCTTTTTCAATTTCAGTCATGGGGAGGGTCATGTCATTTGTAATTGATGAAATGTCAATATTACTCAGTGTTTTAAAATGATTTGCGTATTAGGTTATATACTGTATCAATGTGTACCCAATGCCACCCCCTCATCTCTGATTCTCCGCTGAGTGCAAAATATCAAGTGCGCCTGTAGGCTATTTAGTGTGGTCTCAATCAAATGATCCATAGCCTATAGGCTATAGGCTACGAAGTGCATGCTCGGAGAAAAGTTATATTTCTAAGATAGCTGCTGGGATGGTGTAAATAAAACTACGCTGCCATGGATATTCCAACCCTGCTCTTGCTAATCAAAACCTTTTTTGTTGTTGTGCTGCCTAAACAATGTTGTGATTTGTAGGCCTACAGTGGCAGTTCAGGAGGAGAGTCAAATAATTCTAGTCCATAAAAATGCAATATCTAGCACGTGAACTAGCCTATAGACTGTGTTCTGTTCAGTTTGACAAGGAGAGCGCTAAGATGAGAAGGAGGACCAGATAGCAGCTTTGATAGCTTTGATAGATGTATTTTAGCTTCACTTTGGTGTGTGCAGAGAGACTTTTGTTCAAGTGCTTTATTCATTTGGTTTGTGGAATTAAACAATCATTGTTGGTGGTGCTGAAAGTAGGCAAATTCAWGTAGGCATAATTCATTAGAGTAGGCATAATTCATTAGAGTAGGTATAATTAATTTTTTCATTTGAATTAAGACTTTACTAACAACAAGAGCACCTTTTGTTGGGGCCTATTTCTTCCTATTTAAGAAATAAAAGATAGGCCTACCTGTTTGACAACATTAGACTGTAAATGTAAATTAGACTAAAGGCTGCTATGTAAATAGATTTGTCAGCCATTTCCTCCACCCACCATGCACTCGTTAAACCGCCCGCCTCCGAGTCAGTTAAGGGCTGTTACGTTCAAACCAGGACTTAAATTGAGGGGGTATTAGAGGGTATGCCATTAGGCGTACCTTTGATTAAAGAAAATGGCAAAAAGCACAGGCCTACCCATTGTTAAAACCGATATGATTATATAAAGTGATCTTAAACAGATCTTAAACGGTCCGTGATGCGTTATGCTAGAAAGAAGCTGTAAAATACCAGAGAAAGATGTGTCTCCGATGCATATCGCGATGTCATTGTTTATTTTCTTTGACATTCAGAGGCTGAGCTACAACCTTCTATCGCCAAGGAGACAAAAAATGTACTTTGCTTGGAAAGTTATCTAATTATGTCACTATCAATGAATTAAGCTATTCACTTTCTGTACAATAGAATATGTTTAAACCCAGGCAGCTTTTAGGGAAACACTTCTCTCGTTGGTTAAGGTAACCTTCTCTCGTTGGGTTTTAAAACCTGTTATGGACAGGGGGCAGTGTTTCCACTTTGAACGAATTGCGTACCCAAACGGAATTTCCTCCTACTCTGCCCCAGAAGGTAATACATGCATATTAATATTACTATTGTATAGAAAACACTCTGAAGTTTCTAAAACTGTTTGAATTATGTCTGTAAGTAGAACAGAACTCATTTGGCAGACAAAAACCTGAGAAGACTTCCAAACAGGAAGTGAGAACTCTATTTTCAAAACAGTGCCAAATGATACCCCATATAGTTATGGATAAGCAAACACGTCCTAGGGCTTCCATTAGATGTCACCGTCTTTAGATTTTGGTTATATGATTCTACTATAAAGGAGGGGCTCATAGGAGRTATTTTASTGAGTGGTCMTCAGAAATCTCAGTCTCATTTTGCTCACGAGCGAGAGAGAGTGCTCTCGTTCCAATGCTCTTTCTTCAGACAATGAAATTCTCCGGTTGGATCCTTATTGATGATTAATGTTAAACACATCCTAAATATGGATTGCATACATCATTTGACTTGTTTCTACGACCTGTAACGGAACTTTTTGAGTTTTTGTCTGGAGGGATTGCTCGTGCGTCATGAAAATGGATTCGTGGGCTGAACATGCTAACAACAAGTGGCTAAATGATGGGCTTTATGGAACTTTTCWGTCATTTATTGTCGAACTGGGAATCCTGGGAGTGCCTTCTGATGAAGTTATTCGAAGGTAAGTGCATATTTATAGTGTTTTTGTAGCTTCTGTTGACGCCAAAATGGCGACTATTTCTTCGGCTGGATTGTGCTCTGAGCGCCGTTCTCAGATGATTCTTTTTCCGTAAAGTTTATTTTGAAATCTGACACAGCGGTTGCATAGAGGATAAGTGTATCTTTAATTTTGTGAATAACACTTGCATCTTTTATCAATGTTTATTATGAGTATTTCTGCAAAATCACCGGATGTTTACGTAACGCGCCAATGTAAACTGATATTTCTTTAATATATATTTATGCACATTATCGAACAAAACATAAATGTATTGTGTAACATGATGTCATATGACTCATCTGATGATGTTCAAAGGTTAGTGATTAATTTTATCTCTATTTGTGGGTTTTGTGAAAGCTATATTTGCTGTGAAAAAATGTCTGTGCTTTTTTGGATTTGGTGGTGAGCTAACATAAATATATGTTGTGTTTTCGCTGTAAAACATTTAAAAAATCGGACACGTTGGCTCGATTCACAAGATGTTTATCTTTCATTTGCMGTATTGGACTTGTTAATGTGTGAAAGTTAAATATTTCAAAAAAATATTTTTGAATTTCGTGCGCTGCCTTTTCAGCGGAATGTTGTGGGTGTTCCGCTAGCGGAACCCCTGGACGAGAAAGGTTTTTACGCAACGAAAGAAGAGTAGCCAGCAAGGCCTACTCTGTCTGGGGTGGAAAGCTAGGCCTAACTTTTGAAAGTACCATGCTCAGATTCCTAATGATGTCTCTTATTTAATTATTTCCAAACAGGGACAGTTTTGTTGCCAACAAGACACACACTGATTTGGCATTGGAGCAATATGATAAGATGAACACACAGGCCTATCTCTCTTTTCATTCTTAGCCTGTAATTTTGGAAATGTGTGTGGTATTTAAAACATTTCTGCTAATATAGAAAATGACGTAGAAGTGCATAAAATGTTTATGYAAGGCAATTTTTTCTTGGAGCTGCAAATGCAATGATGAATTCATGCAATGCTTTTACTTTGAAGGAGATATTTCCACCACAACTCTTGTCCACAGTGGTCTGTGAACCCACAACCTACTGGCCAGCAGCCCTGTGTGCTATCAAATGTATTGTGTTGCCATGTGATGCTCACAGGACAGAGAAGAGTTCTAAAACGGCATATCTAATGCTCTGGTCTGTCCAAGAAGTGAAGGTAAAATGGTAAGGATGTTCTCTGCCATTCCCTTCATGTTTTAATTATTKTTTTGAGGATAGTGTAGGGTCACTCGTTTTTTTCAATCGTTCAGGGAGGGTTTGTGTAAAATATGTTTTGCTGAAGGGAGGGCCATCCATTTTCATTTCAGAAAGGTTTGATTATGTTCACTCCCTTACTGTCTTGCTGTTGTAAAGACCCATCCTCACACGATGGGATGGGAAAGGTTCCTATCTGTAAGGATGTGTTACGATATAAGGAATTCCTCAGTTGTGAATGGGTCAGCAGGTAGCCTAGTGGTTAGAGGCAGGTAGCCTAGTGGTTAGAGCGTTGGGCCAGTAACCAAAAGGTTGCTAGATTGAATCCCTGAGCTGACAAGATAAAACATTCTTGTTCTGCCTCTGAACAAGGCAGTGTTCACCAGTAGGTGGTAAATAAGAATTTGTTCTTTATGTCCATGCTCTTCATTAGTAAATGCACTTCATGCAGTATTTGTCCTCAAAACAAAGGTGAGAGAAGAACGGGCAATTTAATCAAAGTAATTTCACACCTGGCACTATAGTGTCAAAATACAGTATATCAAAGAAACTGGCAATGATGATCATTCTTTAGTAATAAAGTTATTGCTGATCTATGGTTATCTGTGCCAATACAGGGCAAATGCTATTGGAAGCAGTTCCTGTTTCCTGGGCCTGCTGTGTACTCAAACTAGTAGATAGCTGTCAGAGGACGATACACTGCACCAGAGCTGCTGGCGGTGTCTAGGGTAGGGGAGAGTGGGGTAAGTTGAGCCACCAAACACAAAATGTATCATTTGACCAAATATTTAGGAAAAGGTTATAATTTCATGGAGACTATGAAGGAAGTAACCACATGGAAAAGGTGGTAAGAAAGTTAGCTCAAAAAAAAAGTGATTTTCACTAAGTCAAATGAATTTGTGTTAGAGGTTTCATAATATTTTATATAAATCAAAGAAGATAATTGTCCCCCACGATGAAATGGGGGAGAGGACTGTGGATCTGTCGCCATCCGTTCGTACGTTCGTATGTTCGTACGTTCGTCACACGCGATATCTCAGACAGCACTGGCCCCATTTTGACGAAACGTGGGTGAATGATGCATCTTGCCATAGAAATCCGTCATTTACAAAAATAAGACTGATTTGCCCAAGGGGGGCACTAAATCATTTGTGAGGGAGGACATGTTTACCACTGCCTTGTTATTGTTCCATTCATCAGTCGGGGTCCTCTATTAGCTTTAACATGAGGTTTTAATCCTAGCATGAATGTGCATGTTTGCCTTGGAGTATGTTGAGCCCATGGATGAGCCAAGGGTTGAGCCAATGGTTGAGCCCATGGATGAGRCAATGGTTGAGCCCATGGATGAGCCAATGGTTGAGCCCATGGATGAGCCAATGGTTGAGCCCAGTGTTGAGCCAATGGTTGAGCCCAGTGTTGAGCCAATGGTTGAGCCCAGTGTTGAGCCAATTGGTTGAGCAGTGGTTGAGCCAATGGGGTTGACCCATGTTGAGCAATGGTTGAGCCCAGTGTTTGAGCCAATGGTTGAGCCCAGTGTTGAGCCAATGGTTGAGCCCAGTGTTGAGCCAATGGTTGAGCCCAGTGTTGAGCCAATGGTTGAGCCCATGGTAAGTTCAGCAAATTCAAGTGTTTTCTTCCCTACGTAATGCAAATGCTTTTATCGCTGGGATATGAGGTAACAACAGGGCCTGGCCTATTTTAAATGTTTMTTTTTTTAAGTACAAAGTGTTGTTTTGTTAGGTGTTAAGCCTGTGTTAAAATATGCTTAAAATTATTAAAAGACAAAAAAGTGATTGTGATTGAATTGTGTTTGGGAAATAAAGATAGACGGTTGATTTTAAAAGGTATTGGTAATATTTGCAGATTGAACCGGAGGCTTATTTTATAACATTGTTCATTGTTTCTTAGTTGAAAATGATTTTCTTGGGATGTTGATGATCATTAATGAGTAGTTTTGCTGATACATAAAAATCGTATTTATTTCACAGAACAATTAACTACAGTTTTTTTTTACAATCTCTAGGACCTCAATACTTAGGTCACTTTTTCAAAACTCTTCACAGTTCTCCTGACCAACTTTCAGCTTAGCGCAGCAGTTAATTTCACATCCAAAATGCACTAAAACTACCAAAACACTTCATACATGTCTCAAATCAACTCATTCTTCCATAACACTAGCACAGGTTGTCACCCAACAAGCKCACTGTGTCACTCATATGTTATAGGAATGAATCAGACATTATGCAATATGCTTCAATATGTTTGATGTCATTTTTTGGCATTGAGTGATTCCAAAATACAAGAATTTGTATATACACCATTTACCGATACAGATACAGTAGCAATGCTAGTCATCGCTGTCTTCTGCATTTGGCCACATGTTCTCATCCACATCACGTCTTATGTCATCTTGGGCAATACACCCAGGAAATAATCTTTTGGCATGTCTGGTCCATCCCTGCCAATCTTCTGCAGATATGTCCAGGCATCCAGCGTTCATTGCATCCAGGAGGGACAGTTGATCATGTGGATGGTGGTCATAAACCTTCCACCTCCATGAGGAAAATACTTCCTCTATGGGGTTGAGGAATGGAGAGTAAGGTGGGAGGACACCATCCTGGGACGGGCTGAAAACCTCTCTGTGACTGCACGAGAGTGGTGAAATGCCACGTTGTTCCATACAATTACAAACGTTCGCCGATTTTGCCTCACTGCAACCCTTTCCTCACTTGGCACAACCCTTCCATAGAGGTCATCCAGGAATMAAATGAGACGCTCGGTGTTGTATGGCCCAARTAGCYGTTTSTGTAACAGCAATCCATCAGAGGATACTGCAGCACACATTGTGATGTTGGCACCRCTCTGGCCCGGGACATCCACTGTGGCTCTTTCCCCAATCACATTCCTTCCTCGCCGCTGTGTTTTGGCCAAGTTGAAACCAGCCTCATCCACAAAGATGAATATGTGGGGTGTTTGCCTGGCTTCAATCTCCATGACTCTCTAAAATAAATCCACAAGGCAACAAAAGAGTGAGGTTATTACGCTAGTTTACATTATACCTAAAAACAGGCCATTGTGTGCCTCTGCCCTGTTTGGTTCTGTTCAAAACCAGTTCTGTATTTTATAGTAATCTTGCCTAGACATATTGGATCCTGAGTTGCTTGAATTGTTRTTAACTGACTTGCCTAGTTAAATACCTAGTTAAATACAGGTACAAAAGGGGACAGTGTACAACTGCTTCATCCTGACTTGATGTTGTTTCAGGACTAGTTGTTATGCTTACATTGTGAATATTTCCAAATGTAATGTTGTCTGCCAACACTCTGTCCCAAATCTCTGTGAGTTTTGTGTGTAATTGTTTTTGTATTTCTGCTTAGGACACAACGGTTACCTCCCACAGGCGGGAGAGGTAGGATTTTCACTGCTTTGCAGGAAACTGCAATCGTTGATATGGTCATCAGAAACAATAYCATAAGTGGGTTTTAAGGCATTGCTCAATTTCCTTCTGTAATGTGCAGTTCAGTCAGATGTCCTTGCAGAATGCACATCTTACCTGGTGTTCTGCCGGAAGTTTCTCACAATAGATGCCACTGTTGAGCGTTGCAGATTTGGCTGCACTCTCAGACCAGCCTCTCTCATTGATAGACTGTGATTTATTACATGATCAATTATAGTAGCCCTAATCTCATCTGAGACTACAGCTCTTGATCTTCCTCTCAGTCTTCTTCCACCATGCGTACGTACTCCTCTCCCTCTCTCAGCCACTCTTCTTCCACTGTCAGCCACTTCTCTATCTCTGGCAGGGTCCATGTTTACATTACAGTACAGCATTATTCCTCAGATGTCCCCTTTTGTATAGATGGTAATGTCATTGAAAGACTAARACCTGGGTAGGTGTTCCGCTACAATGGGAATCAGCTGTGGCTGGTCTAATTGGTTTGATAGTATTTCATTTTTTAGATATTTAGATTTGGAATATATTTCAATACGGTATTATAATTTTGTGTTATGTTAGGTTTTGAACTTAAGTTTAACAGTTTTGAAAAGACTATGTAAACATGCGAAAAGTGGCCTYTAGGTACATAGAGTTTTGGTGTTGGTTGTGTCTGAGTGAGAAAATAATTCATGAAATTTGAAAGATGTAGTCATTGAATGCATTTTGTGCCAAAGCAATGAAAAATTATCAATTTTAGCCCACATAYACTGCTGTTGTGCTCACTGTGTGAAGAGTTTTGAAAAAGTGACCTAAGTATTGAGAAATGGGTCCTAGAGATTGTAAAAAAAKCTGTAAAATCCAATGCCCTTTTCTTATGTAAAGGACAGATACTCAACCCCTCATAATACGTAAAGGCATTTCATTTGTTGCCATACATATACATATTTGAGTGAAAAGGTCAAAGGTGACAGAAACATTGCCATAGAATGAACAGTCAGTCTGGTCGAGCCTGCTTGGCTGAATGCCACTTCATGCTCCTGGTCACATCTAATACAGAGTGCCTCGTCTGTCCTTCATTAGACCTTGTTTAAGGATGAGGTGTGCCAGTCAATACAGGTTTTCACGGACCACTTATTTCAACATTTTACTGCTTCAGCTAAGCTGTGAAAGAGACCACTCCAATGGCTTTTGAACTTTGACCCGAGTTAGGTAATAGACKCATGATGGCAGTGGCACAACAATTTTTTTTTTTTATAATGGCTGCATATTGATCTTTCAGATCTATCAGTGGTAAAGGCATATTGAGTTCATCCTTGAAGGCAAAGTTACTTTATTTCCAAACAGATATGGTGGCTTTGAACTATTACCGTGTGAAAGACTGAGYACGACTTTCAGAACAGTCTATAAATGTCTCTCCTCTGCGAAAGCACCACAACCTTAGAAGAGTTTCCCACAAACTCCTCTCTACTTCTTCAGGCTAGGGTCCTTTTTTCTCAATTTCTGTCTGGCTGACGTGCCCAGAGTAAACTGCCTGTTGCTCAGGCCCTGAAGCCAGGATATGCATATAATTGGTACCATTGGAAGGAAGACACTTTGTGAAGTTTGTGGAAATGTTAAAATAATGTAGGAGACTATAACACAATAGATATGGCAGGAGAAAATCCAAAGAAAAACCAACCAGAATGTTTTTTTTTTTTGAGAGAGAGCCCATGCTCTTCCAATGGAAAGTATAGGGAAATATTTAAATCTAGCTCCCAGTATGCAATTTCTATGGCTTCCACTGGGTGTCACCACTCAATGTTCAAGGTTTCAGGCTTGTTCCTTCCAAAATGAGTAAGAAATATGAGTTATAGTAGTGGGACACAGACTTGGAAATTCGTGTGTGCGCACACGATGAAGAGGACACGCACCTGCTAATATTGTTTTCCTAGTGAACATTCTTCTTTCCGTATGAAATATTATAGTTCAATTACATTTTAGGGTATCTGAGGAGTAAATAGAAATGTATTTTGACTTGTTGAAAGAAAGTTTAGGGTTACATTTTCAAATTCCTATCTTGGCATGTTGAACAAGTGGATTACTCAAATTGATGGTGCCAACTAAACTGACTTTTTGGGATATAAAGAAAGATTTTATCTAACAAAACGACACTACATGTTATAGCTGGGAACCTTTGTGTTACGCTCATCGATATGTGGAAGAGAGGAGGACCAAGGCGCAGCGTGGTAAATGTTCATGATGTCGAATTTTAATGATGATCAACAAACCAGAACACTGACAAAATACAAAACAACAAAACGATGTGAACAGACCTGAACTTGAAAACATGAACGCACGAATAGGAACAAACGAACGAAACAGTACCGTGTGGCGAACAAACACAGACACGGCAACAATCACCCACAAACAAACAGTGAGAACAGCCTACCTTAATATGGTTCCCAATCAGAGGAAACGTAAAACACCTGCCCCTGATTGAGAACCATATCAGGCTAGTTGACAATGAACCCAACATAGAAACACATAACATCGAATGCCCACCCAGCTCACGTCCTGACCAACTAAACAATACAGAACAAAGGAAATAAGGTCAGGAAAGTGACACTTTGGATGCCAAATCAGAGGAAGATTTTCAAAAAGTAAGTGAATATTTAATCGCTATTTGTGATTTTATGAAACCTGTGCCGTTGGAAAAATATTTTGATGTGGGGCGCCGTTCTCAAACAATCGCATGCCATGCTTTCGCTGTAAAGCGTAATGTAAATTGGACAGTGCAGTTAGATCAACAAGAATTTAAGCTTTCAACCAATATGAGACACTTGTATGTACCTAAATGTGTAATATCCATAATTCTTATGATTATTTATTTGAATTGCACGCCCTCCAGTTTCACCGGAAGTTGTCCCGCTAGCGGTACGCCTTTATGTTGAAGCAATTTTTAAGTGAAATCTGTCTGTCTGTCTAATCATAACAAAACAAGGAGCCTGACACGGTTCAAGGAGGAACACCTGACACTGTGGTTCAGTGTGATCACTGGGCCAAATACTTTCTCTAATCAACAGGGCAGGGATAAGGTATTCATGGAGCATTAGTTTCACCTGGGAGCGACACTGTGGCAAATGCTTTGCATATCAGACCTGGGCGATCAATATGTTATTAGAGAACAACCTCTCAGAGGCATGCCAATTAATTCAGTGCTGTCAGACTCACCCATTGGTCTCCCAGGGAGACACCTGGGCCTTGTTAACATGGGGCTTGTGGAGGACATTGGTGACCTTACCTTCTTCAAGGGTTTCTTAACTACCTTCATAATGGAGGGTCTAATACTGGATGCCGCATTCCAGCCAGTGTCTATTCCACAAGTTACCACATGCTAAATCAATTACTTTGAAATGCCTATCTCACTGCGCAATCCACTGTCTCATCAGCCCAGCCAGGCGATTTATAAACTTGATCTCCACTGTAAAATGCATCAAGACATTATCTCCAAATTCTATTTGTTTGCTTGCTTTGTTTGTTTTTTCGTTTTTTTGTCCTCTGACACTTTTAACAGGGAGGGACTAGGGTGGATTCAGAGAAGAAAAATCAGACGGACACTGACTGCACTTTATGTTTTGGACACTTCCTGGGCGATTTTATTTTATTTTCATTTTAACATGTATTTTAAAAATGTTATCCTTCATAATACAACACTTGTTTTAGGTCACAGCTAATAATTWGTTTTTAACAGCTGAGATTTGTATAAACCTTTGTGTGTATGACATMTGCAACATTGTTTCAAAATTGAAATTCGATCTCCAGCTATCCCGTAGTTGTAACGGCTTTCGTCTGGTGAAGGAGGACCAAGGTGCAGCGTGGTAAGTGTTCATTTTAATAAACAAAATAAACTGAACACTGAAATGACAAAAATAATAAAGAGCGAGAATGAAAATGAAACAGTTCTGTAAGGAATACGCACAAAACAGAAAAACAATCACCCACAACCAAAATGGGGAAAACAGGCTACGTTAGTATGATTCTCAATCAGAGACAACGATCGACAGCTGCCTCTGATTGAGAACCATACCAGGCCAAACACAGAAATGCAACAACATAGAAAAAMAACATAGACTGCCCACCCCAACTCACGCCCTGACCAACCTAACACAAAGACATAAAAAAGGAACTAAGGTCAGGACGTGACAGTAGTAATGAACATGGGTTGGGAGGCTAGACAAGAAAGAAGGCAGCATTTCTCAGCCTGTCGAAATCATGAATCAGCAGATTTTTTAGGGATCTTTACAAAGAAATGCCAATAGAAAACACAAACTGCAGCTAGTCTGCTGTCATTCCAGCTTCAGTGTGAAGTGATTGAGTCAGCTGTGTTGTTGGCCCCTGAACATTGTCCTGGCGAGATGGCTCTTTGTCATGGATGTATCCCCCAAAAATCACTAGAAAACAGCTGAAACAAACACAGCTACTTTGCTGCTATTCTGGCTAAACTGTTTGACGTGAATGTGTTAGCCGAGGTTGGCTAGCTAGCAAGCAAGGCATAAGAACGTTGCGAGCCATCATTACTGCCTAGTATGGCAACTGCTCGGCATCCGACCGTAAGGCGCTAAGCGGTGTCAGAGGAAGACCCAAAAAATTGTCAAAGATTCCAGTCACCCAAGACATAGACTGTTTTCTCTGCTACCGCACGACAAGCGGTAATGGAGTGCCAAGTCTAGGTCCAAAGGCTCCTTAAAACTTCTTACGGCTGAGATCGGCGCCAAATTCAAACAACAGAAATCTCATAATTAAAATTCCTCAAACATACAAGCATTTTACACCATTTTAAAGATAAACTTGATGTTAATCCCACCACAGTGTCCGATTTCAAATAGTATTTACGACGAAAGCACACCATCTGAATATGTTAGGTCAGTACCTAGTCACAGAAAAACACAGCCATTTTTCCAGCCAAATAGAGGAGTCACAAAAAGTAGAGATAGAGAMAAACTTAATCACTAACCTTTGATGATCTTCATCAGATGACACTCATAGGACTTCATGTTACACAATACATGTATGTTTTGTTCGATAAAGTTCATATTTATATCCAAAAATCTTAGTTTACATTGGCGCGTTATGTTCAGTAATGTTTTGCCTCCAAAACATCCGGTGATTTTGCAGAGAGCCACATCAATTTACAGAAATACTCATAATAAACATTGATAAAAGATACAAGTGTTATACATGGAACTTTAGATAAACTTCTCCTTAATGCAACCGCTGTGTCAGATTWKAAAAAAACTTTACGGCAAAAGCACACCATGCAATAATCTGAGTACGGCGCTCAGACACAAAAACAAACCATACAGGTACCCGCCATGTTGTGGAGTCAACCGAAGTCAGAAATAGCATTATAAATATTCACTTACCTTTGATGATCTTCATCAGAATGCACTCCCAGGAATCCCAGTTCCACAATAAATGTTTGTTTTGTTCGATAAAGTCCATAATTTATGTCCAAATACCTACTTTTTGTTTGCGCGTTTAGTTCACAAATCCAAATTCATTACGCGCAGACCAGACGAAAAGTCAAAAAAATTATATTACAGTTCGTAGAAACATGTCAAACAATGTATAGAATCAATCTTTAGGATGTTTTTAACATAAATCTTCAATAATGTTTCAACCGGAGAATTCCTTTGTCTTTAGAAACAAAAAGGAACGCAGTTACCTCTCACGTGGGCGCGCCTGAGTGAGCTCATGGCACTCTGCCAGACACAGCTCTCATTCCCTCATCCTTCACAGTAGAAGCCTGAAACAAGGCTCTAAAGACGGCTGACGTCTAGTGGACGCCTTAGGAAGTGCAATATGACCCCAAAGACACTGTGTATTGGATAGGCAAACCTACAAACCTCAGATTCCCACTTCCAGGGTGGATTTCTTTCTCAGGTTTTTGTCTGCCATATGAGTTATGTTATACTCACAGACATCATTCAAACAGTTTTAGAAACTTCAGATTGTTTTCTATCCAAATCTACTAATAATGCATATGCATATCTTAGCTTCTGGGCCTGAGTAGCAGGCAGTTTACTCTGGGCACCTTATTCATCCAAGCTACTCAATACTGCCCCCAGCCATAAGAAGTTAACAGCTTCTAACCCCAAGCCATAAGACTGCTGAACAATTGTTCAAATTGCCGCCCGTACTATTTGCATTGACACCCCCCCTTTTGTTTTTACACTGGTGCTACTTGCTGTTTATTATCTATGCATAGTAATTTTACCCCTACCTGTACAAATGACTTAAACTAACCTGTACCTCCCGCACATTGACTCAGTACCGGTACCCCCTGTATAAAGCCTTGTTATTGTTTTTTTTTWACTTTAGTTTATTTAGCAAATATTTTCTTAACTCTACTTTATTAAAATTGCAATGTTGGTAAGGGCTTGTAAGCAAGTATTTCAGTGTAAGGTGACCTGTTGTTTTTGGCGCATGTGACAAATAAAACATTTAGAATGAACGACTGGGTAGAACCAATGCATTTTGAAGAAAAAGACGATTTGGTCGCAGCTCGAGCAACCGAATGACTAGCCGGCTTGGGTAGCAACCCTAGATTTGTGTTGGGATTATATCTCGTGGAGGGATGAAAATATGTCAATCATTATTGAATATGTTTGTAACCCGTTGTCTAAACCTGTTGTATAAAAGTGATAATGCCCAAGAAGCCGGTGTTTGGAGGATATATCGGCACGGTGCCAATGAATTATCACTTAAATGAGGAATGTGTTTATCTTATGTATGTGACAGCATTTCCATCTTTGCCTGTATTTAGGATACAGTTATTTTCCTGTATGTAGGATATAGTTCTTCTCCTGTATTTATTATACAGTTATGTTCCTGTATTTAGGATATAGTTCTTCTCCTGTATTTATTATACCAGTTATTTTTCCTGTATTTAGGATACAGTTATTTTCCTGTATTTAGGATATAGTTATTCTCCTGTATTTATTATACAGTTATTTTCCTGTATTTAGGATATAGTTCTTCTCCTGTATTTATTATACAGTTATTTTCCTGTTATTTAGGGATAATAGTTATTCTCCTGTATTTAGGATACAGTTATTTTCCTGTATTTAGGATATAGTTATTCTCCTTTATTTATTATACAGTTATTTTCCTGTATTTATTATACAGTTATTTTCTGTATTTAGGATATTGTTCTTCTCCTGTATTCATTATACAGTTATTTCCTGTATTTTTATCAGTTATTTTCCTGTATTTTATTATACAGTTATTTTCCTGTATTTATTATACCGTTATTTTTCGTATTTATTATACCGTTATTCTCCTGTAATTTTGATACAGTTATTTTCCTGTGAAACACAGTGACTGAAAATGATTATGTTTATTATGCTCCAAAATAAGACATTGAAACCACATAAAATACGCCAAGGTATCGAGGTCATATTTTATACCAATGGCAGTTTTGAACTTGCCATTAAAGATTTATCCACATTCACATTGTGTATTTCTCAGATGAATGAGTTATGCTTCAATATTGAAGGTGAAACAGACTAGAATTATACCAGCCGAGCTGAATATCAGTCTGGTGAAAACTCAGAAGCCTCTGACAAGACACAGGGTGGATAACACCTCAGAACATTTCAGATGGAGGCACTGTCTGACACTCTGAGTTTGACTTGCTGTAACAAGATCAGTGCTTGTCCTACTGTTTGTCCTAGTGTTTTTGTCCTAGTGTTTGTCCTAGTGTTTTTGTCCTAGTGTTTTTGTCCTAGTGTTTTTGTCCTAGTGTTTTTCTCTAGTGTGTGTCCTAGTATGTGTCCTAGTGTGTGTCCTAGTGTTTTGTCACGTTCCTGACCTATTTCTGTTAGTTTGTTGTATGTGTTAGTTGGTCAGGACGTGAGTTTGGGTGGGCGTTCTATGTTGTCTGTTTCTATGTTGGTTTAAGGGTTGCCTGGTATGGCTCTCAATTAGAGGCAGGTGTTTGGCGTTCCTCTAATTGAGAGTCATATTTAGGTAGGTTGTTTCACAGTGTTCGTTGTGGGTGGTTGTCTCCTGTGTCAGTGTTTGTC